>NC_079491.1:103011984-103315014 GCF_020520425.1 Spinacia oleracea | reverse complement strand
CCCTTTGTTGATAGAAGACCGTGCTCCTTCTACGCTTTCTTCAGATTGCTGTTCGGCCATGATACTATACCTCCCTACAGACGGCGCCAAATGTTGTGGGATCTTTTACGGTGATGACGTGTCACGCGCTCCTCAGAGGTATCAAGTATGCGCTGGCACGATCCTCTGGCAACCTGCAAAACAAGAATATTCCCGTAGGAATATTCCCTCTGATGCTTAAGTAAGTATAAGCTAGAGAGAGAAGTAATTTGTAGAGAGAAGGCAGAGCAAAGATAGTTTAAGGTAGGTGGGAATGAATTGAATGCCCCTTTTACCTTGGGATCTGAACTATGTATAGGGCTAGGGTTCCTTGGGAATTGGTCCCATAGCCCTAGCTGTAAGATGTGATGCCTGCTTGGGATTTGGAACACGTGTCCAGGAGAGTAGAACCTGATGGACCCTTTTGGACTTGGACCTGGCCACGAATCAAGTGGGCTTTGATAAAGAGAACGTCCTTTTATTGCTTAAGTGATGGGGCTTGGGCCATCATTCAGCCCTTGGACCCACGTGCCACCTGCAGGTGGGTTGTACGCATCATTCAACCCGTGGGCCTTATTGTGGAAGCATCCAAGCCCCCATCAATTAGTATAAAATAGTTTATAATAATTAAATTAATCAAAATTAAATTCCGAGAAAAATTAAAATTACGAAATTGAATTAAAATCGACACTCAACCGAAAATTAAACGAACGACCCAACGTGCCAAGGCAAGGTCGTAGGTCGAAGCCCACGCCTTGCCCAAGCAATCCACACATCAGCGCCCATGGGCCGCTTGCACAAGTGCAACGCCCATGGCCTGCTTGTTGGTCGAGTGACGCATCGCAGCGAGCAACGCAACAGCCAACGATGTGCTTGCTCTTGTGCGCTGGGCAGGGGGCTAGGCGCAGCGGCATGCGAGCTTCCTTGCTCGTCGTGTTGCTCGCCCTGCCTCTTGCCTTGCACTTGATGCTTGTCGCCTTGCTTGATCACTCTCACAGCACACACCGCACAGGCCCATGCCCGCGCGTGCATGCTCGTGCTTGCTCGCTTCCTAGTACCGCATGGGCGACGAGCTCCTTTGCTCGTCGTCGCATGCCCGCACTATGCAACACCCCTTAAGGGTAACACTTAGCTTCCATTTCTTCGTGCGTGCAAGTTTTGTGAACGATTTATAAAAATCAAAACTTTTATATTCAAATTTAACGACAAATTAATAATCCATATTAATTTCACTAAATTTTGGCGAAAAATCGAAAACTTATTATTCAAATTAATTTCCGATTACATATTTTCTTAGGGATTAAAATCTAGGTCATAAAATTTTAAAACTTTTCAGTTTTAACAAATTTTATGGTGGTTTTTAATCATAGGATCCTAATTAAATTATCAATTAATTATGAAAATCAAAACAAATTCTAAATTATTTGAAATTCAACAAATTAATTATAATTACAAATTAGGTTGTATATTAACAAAATTAGACCTTAAAATTGTTAAACATATACAGTAGGTCGATCATAGATTCAAGATTTACATGCAAGATTCGCAGATATTTAATTTAACATCATAAAACTTACAAATTCTGCATTCAAAAAACTAAAACCTCCGAAAAGTCATAGTTAGGCTTCGAATTTCGGAATTCTGCGTTCGGCATCAAATCTTTGATTATGGAATTAATTAGAGGCTCGTGACACCACTTCTAGGTTATGAATAATACAACAATATAATTCATGCGGAAAAACCATAAAGCAAGAATCCAAATTAATTGCCACATAGTCAATTAGCATAATTTAGGTGACATACAATGTGATGCGTGCCTTCCCTAGCTGCTCCCGAACCGAACAAGAACAAGTCTTAGAGCCCCAAATGTTGCCCCTCCGTAGAAAGTCCACAGCAAGTTCGGATCCGCCTTAGGTTTAACCAACTAAGATTTTACTTAAGGTTTTATGTATTCGGGTTAGGCTATATTATGTTCTCCCTTGAACACAATGTAAGTAAATAATATGATTTTCAATGTATATAATTATGAGGGCCTAGCCTCATATTTATAGGGTAGGAAATAAGGAATTTGAGTCTTACTAGGAAAAGAATTACCAACCCTACTAGGATTGAAATTCTTATCTAATTAGAATTGTAAAATTAATTAAACTCTTAATTAAACCAATTCTAGTAGGACTAGGAAAACTAATACTTAATCCCAAAGTTACTTAGCAACTAAGAAATCGGACTTTTCTTGGAGCCCAAAACGAAGCAACCAACGCAGCCACAATGGGCCACGTTGGTGTGCGTGCCTACCTAGGCCCAACCGTAGCCGCAGCTGGCCAGAGGGCTAGCGCGCTGCAGCCTCGCCTTGGCGGACTGCTGCTTGCTTGGCGGGCTGCTACGCTACTGCTGCCTTGCTTGCTGCTCGCAGCCCACTACGCTTCCAGGCCCATCGGTTGGGCGTTGGCGTTGGGCTTCGTGCTCAGTGCTATGCGCTCGGCCTTTGCTTGTCGAGCGATGGGCCGGCTCGCTTGTCGGCTTGTCGCTCGTCGAGCTTCCCATTCGTTTTTCGATTCTGGAATCCATTTCCATTTCGAACAAATATTTACGTTTCCGTTAATATTTCCGATTCCGGAAATAATTTCCTTTTCCGAAAATATTTTCGATTCCGATAATATTTCCGTTTCCGGCAATATTTCCGATTCCGGCAATATTTCTATTTCCGATAATATTTTCCGATACGAACCATGTTTCCGTTTCCGGCAACATCTACGACTTGGATAATATTTATATTTCCGTCATGAACCATATTTCCGTTTCCTGCAATATCATCATTTCCGGAGTATTCTTTATTTTGCCTTTTGATGATTTCAGCTCGCACTGGAACCAAGATCCGTCGTTTATGAATGATCATAAATGGGGTATTTAATGAATAATATATTCACTTAAATACTTGATCGTTCACGTACTATTTGTGTGACCCTACGAGTTCAGTCAAGAATAGGTTGTGGATTAATATTATTAATTCCACTTGAACTGAAGTGGCCTCTAGCTAGGCATTCAGTTCACTTGATCTCACTGAATTATTAACTTGTTAATTAATACTGAACCACATTTATTAGACTTAACATTAAATTCATACTTGGACCAAGGGCATTAATACAAAATTATAATTGAAATAACCTAAGCGTTAATACAAAATTCAGTTAGAGATTTTACCAAAAAATATAGTGCTAACACTTGTATGGTCTATATATACAACCGAAAATAACATATAACTTATGTTGAAAAAAATAATTGCAAGGGGTTATTGACTGGCACAAACGGAGAATTAATTTTATTTTAAGCAAATGTCCAAGGAAATCGTTCTATTGTTATGTCTAAAACTGAAATTAAACTTGCCGCCTAAGATATAAAGTCAATATTAAAAAACAGGGATACTTAGATATAAAGTCAATATTCAAGTTGGGTACAATCTTGTTCGAGAACACTGAATGCTCCCTATATAAACAGAAAATGAAGAATCACAACCTAAATTTATTAATAACCCCTGGTAGACATTCTAGGAATGGATGGATACACTTCACTTGTACCAAATAAAAATGCCACAGAAATCAAGTAATCGCAGTTCCAAAATTATTTTTCCTGCACATTTATGCTTGCCATAAAGATTCCAAGTTGTATGTTTCAGTGTTACATTATGTAATTGGAACACTGAAATAATGACGGTAACCCTAACATAACATAAAGCGGTGGAAAATGAGCATCATCACTTTGCCTCAAGACGTTTAATCTGTTGGATCTGCTTTGCAGGGTTCAAACCCTTTGGGCAGGCACGAGTACAGTTCATAATAGTATGGCACCTATACAGTTTGAACTCGTCATTGATCGCCTCTAGTCTCTCCTCAGTGTACTCATCACGGCTATCAGCTATCCATCTGCAAAAAAGAAAACATGTTCAGTACCAAGGTTCTTAAACATCTACAAACACAACAGGTAGAACAGACTAACTATAATACGATGTCAAGTACAAAAGCTAGCACCCCTGCTTAACTGCTGCTTAACACAACAGGTGGATGCTTCTTTTAGAACAAGGAACCGATACAAAGGGTGAAAATAACATTTCTTTCAACTTGTTAGTTTAGTCTGAGCAATTCATTTAACATCAACTGCATTTCCCATATTTCTGGACTCCTACTGGTGAATAATGATTAACAATTGCACATGCAACTTTTCATCTTTTGACAAATTTAGTTTGCTTCTCCCCAGCATTAAACTTCATTTTTTTGTACAAACTCGCCGCAAAGCAAGTGTAGGCAAGATAAAACCATATTAAATACAGACAACTAATTTGTTTTACCCCTATCCACTGCAAACTAGATTTTTTTCCACAAACTCACCATAAAGCAAATGCAGGCAAGATTTTCCAACAGTTGCAAAATAATGAAGAAAACAAATTTCAGTATTGTTCAACAGACATGTTAATGCTAACATCTTTAAGGGTTCACATATTCCCACTAAGCTTAGAACTGGAGTTCCGGAGTTAATGTTATCAGATACTTAGTAATAAGCTCTTTGTAATAGACTCAGATTAAGGGTACCGGACTCCAGTACTTTTTTCGTTCTTGAGAGGCGGACAATGATAATTCTAAATTCGTGGTCACACAGGGACATGATTAAAAAGTGTTCAAGTTTTTTTAGAGTAATTTTCTTCAAAAAATTAATCTGGATTAATTTGCTGATTTATAGTATCAATTTTCTTCTTATAGGTTTACATCCTTCTTCTTATAACATACTTCCTCCGTTATTTTTTAGTTGACACAATTTTTTATCACGTTTGCCAATTCAATATTTCAATCATTAATATTTGTAATTGTCAATGAGTAAAATTATAAAAAACTGATATTAACAAATTTAAACAATGAGACGATTATAACGAGACCCCACATGACTAAATTTTTTCTTAAGTATAAATCACAATTGATAGTCAAAGTAGATTATATGAATAGTGTCAAAAGTCAAACTGTGTCCACTAAAAGAAAACAGAGGAAGTACGGAGTAATAAGAAAGTAAAAAACTTAAAGATATCAAGGGCAAAGAAATAGTAAAGAGAAATTATAAGTAAAAATTACCTACACCCTTTCACCAAGCAATTCCTCCCTTCTAAAAGTACAATACCCCTTTTGTTTAGGAAACATGTTACAGAACACCAAAGGCTAAGAGCTACAACTACCACCCACAAAAGACCAGCCACATCTCTCATCGCTTATGGATGGCCAAACAACCAATTGGTGGTAAGGGTACAATGAAAAGGACAGCCCCTTTCAGAAAGCCTTAATGTTTATTTCCACCCCATGCAAATTGATTGTTCAATTCCAAGATCTAGAGTTTTTTAAATGAATCCTACATCAATGTGGAAGAAGTGTCTTTTTTGAGACAGTATCAACTTCCATACAAATAAGTAGCCACATCCTTTTACTCTATTCCTCCCTCCCTCCCTCCCTCCCTCCCACATCTGATTTTGTATTCCATGTCTCATCCACGTGCAGTCAATCAGCCAGTGATATGGCTAGGTCTTACGTCATAAGGATAGCGGAGATCCAAACATCACATAATACGCAAAACAAGTCTAATCAAAACACAAAAATCTTTATTTGCTAATAAACATAAAGTTCAAAGAAAATTTTAAGTAAAGCTTAGACATAGTAATATAGCATAAATACGAAGATTAGTAAAACCTAGACATAACATACAGGAGGATAGATAGAGCTATCTTAAAACCATCTAAAGGAAGTATAAAACACGCCATACAAGTTTAAATGGAGGAAAACCACAAAAAATGCACCTAACAAGAGCCATGTCGTCCCTAAACATACACATGGAACCCAAGGCCTTCAAGGTATAAATATATAAAGCACGTCATTTCTAGGCATCTTTGTCGGCCAATACGTAAACTAATAATAAGCACACAATCATCAGTCAGAATTCTAAATCCTTTTAAAACGTTTAGCCATCCTGCTCATGCTAATAAGCACACAAACGTTTGGCTCCCTTGAGTCCAAACTTTCATATGCTTCCTACAGCAAACAGGATTCCCATTCAGATGTGGAAGGTGTGTATTTTGGATGGAATTTTGCGCCTTATTTCACTCCAAACATTGCCCAGTTTTTTGTCTTCATGCTTTTATATCCTACTTGGCTGCTTAATTGATCTTTTAAAATGAAGCAGAACCCAAGAAGCTTGCAAAATCCCAATATTCTCAGTGCAAAAATGAGTCCCTGAGTGTTGCAAGTCTGTTGTCTGTGTTATCACTGAACTCTTGATCATTCTGAATTTATTTATGGTGTGTTTGGACACTAGAATTTCATTTGAAATTCTGGAATTGGGTCATTCATGTGTTTGGATAACTAAGAATTTGAAATCTACATTTGGCCCTAATTCCAATTTAACTTGAAGTAGCCCATGAACGAATTTGAATTCCAATTCAAATCCTGTCATTTGAAATTATCTAAATCAAAGCCCATTAGCCCACTAACCTCCCAAGTTTTATCGAAGACTCGTCTTCCCCGACCATTCTCTCTCCTCCCATTGAACCATGTCTGATTTTTTTTCCTCCCCTCTCTCTCCCCTCCACCATAACCACTGAGTGCTCCCCATTTCTTCACTGGAGCTGGAACCAAACCTATTGCTCCTCCACTTTATGGTGCCACAACCAACGACTAACACAAGGCTGTGGTATCTCAAGAAATTCTTTCGCTTGCTTGAAGAAATATTAGATATATCGGAGCTCTTAACTGTTATATAAAATAATACTAATCCTAAGTTTGCTCTGGAAAATTAAGAATTATATGTAACAAAAAGTTGTGAAAGGAGGATTAAATGGCTGGAAATTTTGGGCTTTGTTTGATACAATCACCTGGAAATGGCTGGAATCATGAAGATGGAGATGAAGATTAGCACTGAAAATTTGCAGCTTTGGTGCACGAATAACAATGACAAATGTGATTTATGTGAAAGATAAATCTAAGAGATGTATTTTGTATTTAACTGGTTATTTAAATTTGCCTTTTGTGAAATAAATAGTTAAAGGGGTCAAGATTTGGCTTGGCATTCCAGGCCATATTGTTCATTAAATGGGACTAATCAGGTGGATTCAGTGGATCAGAAAAGGGAGTCATTTCCAGAAGAGTGTGATGTATGCTGCTGTTAATGCCATGGTGTATGCCATTTGGAGAGCTAGGAATGAAGCTCTCTGGAATAAACAAGTCCCTACAGTGCAACACACAGTTCAGTTTGTTAAACACAGTGTTATTAGTAGAGTACAATATATAGGTATACCAAAGATCAGTGACAGTGTACAAAACTGGTGGCAAGAGAGATTACTTGTGTAGCTGTTTGTATAGCTGTTTGTTTTCATGGCTTTTTGTCATGATTCAGTTTTTTAGCCTTGCTTCTCTGGTTAGGGTCTTAGTTTAAAAAAGCGCACCCAAGGCCTAGGCTCAACTTTCAGCGCCTTGAGCTCTCCAGGCTCACTGATGTCAACCAGGCGCGCGCCTTCGTGCGCCTTTGTGCGCCTTAAGTAAGGCACAAGGCGCAACGCCTTGTGCGCCTTCAGTCTTCAAGCGCCATAGGATGACGTGGATCTTTTATTTACATTTTTTTTTCTTTTTTTAATGATATAAACACACCCCATCTGACCTATCAATGATCATATATGTACAACCTTCGCTTTTTGGGTAGTGAAATTAGCATAACATGAGTTAATTTTCATATTTCTAGCTTGTAATTACCATGGAATGTTCTAATTCTGGCACTCCATTGACGGGATCACGCAATACTTATGAACCGGCAAGAAAATATGGCACTCCAATAGAAATATGTAGTTTTGAGTATAAATTGTGTTAATTTTTTTCTATACCGAATTTTAAGATTTATTAGAAAATTATGTGCGCCTTGTATCCAAAAGGCGTGCGCCTGAGCCTTGCGCCTAGGCTCCATGATCCTTGTGCGCCTTGCGCCTTTTTAAACTAAGGTTAGGGTCCTTCCTAAAAGGTTCTTGGCCTTGAAGTAGGTTGTAAATGGTATTCCATTTTTTGCTAATAAAAAGCTTACTCTGACTTATCAAAAAAAAAAAGGTAGAAAATTTATTTTGAAATTGAAATTCTTAAGTATTTGCCAAACATCATGTTGACGTTGAAATTTTGGATTAAGAATTACTTAATTACCCAAACATCAATTTGGAATTGAATGTAAGGATTTCAATTTTAGAATTGAAATGAAGAATTTGAAATGAAATCAATGTTTCCAAATGCTACCTTACTGGAGTTTCTTTAAAAAGATCAGAAGTCGTATGGCTGGTGTTTCTGTTTAATATTACTATACCACTGTCTAGGTAAGGTGTACTTTTCCAAATTGATTATTTTGAGAAAAGATAAATTTACCAGAATCTTTGCATTTACCAACACATAAAGTCCATATCAATGAATCTCACTTATGTGCTCCACACTTCCGACACAGACTTAGAGCATCTCTAATGGTTGTAGCTAGGGACTAGCTTGAAATTTATAAAAGTTTCAAGCTAATAGCTAGACCATTGGAGTGAAGATAATAAATTAGCTTGGCCAAGCAAATTAGCTTAAACAAGCTAATTTGCTTGACAACTAGCTCCCAAATTTGCCAAATAAATAATTGACAAGTCGAACGAGTAGGACCAATTTAAAAAACAAGCTATTTGCTAGCCATTGGAGCATAAATTAGCTAGACAATAAAATTGCTTGAAATATTATGTGGCATAACAAGCTAATTGCCAAATTAGCTTACCATTAGAGATGCTCTTAATGTCATCAACTAATCATTGTAAAATTTGAATGTGTAGTTGATAGTACTTTTTTTTCTTTTCAAAAGTTGATAAATTAGACATTGTGCTTTCCTAAGGTATTGCCTATTTTCTAAGCTGTTTTTCAATTAGTGAACTGAAGTTTCTTCAACAATGAATTTAAGAACAAACAATAACAATGACAATCTCATTACATTATGCATATCTTCTATTATAAGAACTGTAGTTTTAATAATGATCTCAAAACAATGGGACGGATTGGTTAGTTAGATTTTGGTTCCACAAGAATCAGCTTTTCCTCCTCTCAGTTAACTGTATGCATATAGATGGAGTAGCACTTTTATTGTACCTGAGATATAAATATGGCTCACAGATTTTGCTACTCGTTATCCAGATGTTTAGATACTTTTCAACACCATATTGACCTCTGCAATTCGTCTTTAAATATTCTGAACCGAGTTTCTTAGAGGCTATAAGATAGTAGCTTTTACAAAATAGTCTAATGAAAATCACTAACGACAGCACAAATTACGCGGCCACTAACCTAGTTCATAACTCATAATTACATCCGGTGTACAACAAATAGTGTAAGGCGGATGTAACGTTACCCCCAAAATGCTAAAAATTACCCAATGCAAAAGTTATTTATCTTTTAGTGATAAAAAATTTTGTTAATAAAAATTATCCTTCGAGATCACTCAGTACTCTTGCCGCGAATCTCCTTTCTTCCGCCTTAATGTATGAACTAACAATTTAAAAAGTGTATCATCAAAAATTACCGCACAAGATATAAAAATTAATCAAAACATGTCAAAAGATACAAAAAATAAGGTAACCCCGATGCACAATAAATTTATTGTACACCGGATGCGCGCAAAGTCCTAGTTACCGAATTCTAACAAAATTCAAAATTAAAACGATGGAGGTGTACAACAAATTTATTGTACGATCGATGCAAACACTTTTTATGGCACGGTACTCATGAGAGCAACAAGCCTGGTTTGGTAGCTTGGGACTAGGTGTGTATGTTGAAGCAGGTGGCGGCCTTGGTGTGAGAAACCACCTACAGTCCTACTTTGGAATGAAGTTGTTGTGGGCAAGCATGTTTGGGCCATTGAGCAAAAGGCTGACAAATTTGTGGGTAAAATGGGTGCGTTCGGTCCATATAAAAAACAAGGTATGGAGGAATTATATTCCTCCTCAAAATGCAAGCTGGATTCGGAAAAGTATTTGTAAGACTAAAGACAGCTTGTTTGCAAGAGTGAGCAGCAGATTAATCGGCTTGAAATATAGCAGTAAGACCATGTAAGTGACTTATGTGGCCAAGAACAGAAAATGCAGTGAATAAAAGGTGTTTGGAACAGATACTCATTTGTCGTCCCTATGGTGATAGCTAGATTGTAATACCATTTTTTTGCTTTCCAAAAACAAAAAACCTCAACCCAACACCAATAGCAATAGCAACAACAAATAAAAACAACAAAATATAGTGAAATCAAAACACATAAAAACAACAAAGAATAAGAGAAAATCAACCAAAACCAATTGAAATCACAAAAAAAAAAACAAGAGGAGAGAGAAACTGACCGGTGAGCATGGAGCAAGGCAGCAGGACCCAAATAAGATTCAGGATTCCACCAATAGCTAGGGCAAGAAGTACTACAACAAGCACAGAGAATACACTCATCCATTCCATCTAATTTCTTCCTGTCCTCTTTAGTTTGCAGGTACTCCTTACCAGGTGTAGTCGCAGGGTTCTTCCTTTTCAGCCAAGGTTCAATGCTCTTATACTGATTATAGAAATTAGTCATATCAACCACCAAATCCTTGATTACAAACATATGAGGTAGCGGCGTAACCATCGAAGCGGCGGTGGAGGATGTTTCGATCTTCGTAAGACAAGCGAGGCCGTTGCATCCGTCAATGTTCATAGCGCAGGAACCACAGATACCTTCGCGGCAAGATCGGCGGAAGGTGAGAGAAGGGTCGATCTCGTTCTTGATCTTAATGAGAGCATCAAGAACCATGGGACCGCAATCCTTTAGGTTGATCTCGTAGTTTTTGAGCTCTGGTTTAGAAGGATTGTCGGGATTCCATCGGTAGATTTGAAAGGTTTTCATTGTAGTTGGCGACTGTGGTGGTGGCGAGGCTTCTGTTGCGTGGAGGCGAGAGAGGAGGAGCCTACTAATGGGAGAGATTACCGCCGGCGTGGTGGTGGCACGGCGAAGGAGTCCCGTCGCCATGGATGATGTTTGGAAGGATGAGAGGGAAAATGAAGGTTGAAATGGAGTTGGGAGAATAGGAAGGGAAGCGAATAGAAAAAACAGGGAGACGTATGGGCAAAATAGAAAAATGTGTGCTTCGGGAAAAGGAGGACCGGAGGAGAGAGATTGGACAGAAGAAATAAAAAATTAATTTGCACACGCAAGAAACTAGAATGCTGACGTAGCAGTTTTTTTGGCCGTGAGTTGAAAGGCGTATCGTGGAGCATTCGTAAACTTGCCGTCAGTAAAACGGACCGGATCGAAAGTAGTTGGATCGGAAATTTTAAATTATCTACCGTACAACTATATTATATCCGTTTTAAAATAATCTTTACACTTTTCGTTTTAATCTTTATCATAAAGTTATTTATAATTTGGTTGTTTTGAACATGAAAATTACTCCCTCTGTATCTTTTTGTTCTTTTCGTTTGGTATTTTACACGCGTTTTAACGACTAACTAGCAATTTGACCCGTGCAATGCACGAGAGTATTTTATAAGTGTTAGACGAACTTATAGTTTGTTACATATGTCAACTTTAGGTATAATGAAAATTTATATTAGTAAAAAATCGTAAATTTTTGTTTAGGGTAAGGTATAAATATATAAATAAATAACATTTAAGGTTATTACTAAATTAATCTATATAAGATATAGAGGGAACACTCAATGACGGTGATAATGTAACATATAATGTAATGGCAATAGAAAAATAAAAGATTATTAAAATAATCACAAGAAACATTGACGAAAATTGAGACTTGGACAGAGAAAATCAAGGAGGATATACGCATACATAAAATAAAATAAAACACGCACACATTACCCCCGGGAAAAATGTATGATGATATTGGTGCAAATGATGACGATATAAAGTTGATTGTGTAAGCGAAATAATGAAATGATTGGTAGTTAAATTTATTTATAAGGAGTACAAGGAAGATGAGAGGTTGATAGCTTGTATAAATGAGATGTTTAGTTTTCTCATACTTTTTTGTAGTTAAGTATTTAAAAATACTATTAACTTATAATGTACGATGTAAGTAATAATTAATATTTATTGTTTATTGTTATTGTTATGAAATATTAGTTGATTAATATAATTTAAGTTTGTCATTAAGTTATGATTATTTATTTGTATGTTTTAATTTGTTATGTGTGTCTTTTGAGTTATTTATTCTTTTTATTTTTATTCTTTATATATGGGTGTTTTTGAGTTTTCTCCATTTAAATTATAAATATTAAAATGGAGAAAAGTGGTAGATTGATGAGGTGATGACACGTGTCTCATTATCACATATGGTTACAATTTTTAAATACTAGGTGTTTCTGCCGAAGAAACTGTGATTATAATAACTCGGGAATTAACTTAACCGATGACGTATTTGACCGTGATTTCCTTATATCCAACCACCTGTGTTACCGTTTTTAGATAGTCCCTGAATGTATCCGAGGAACCTTCATATTAAAATGAGATAAGTTGTTGTTAAGTAAGAAGAGCTAGAGAGAGAGTGACTGATTTGCTTTTTTAGGTAATGATTAGATTGATCTTTTTAATGATTACAGCATAGTATTTATATGACTACACGAGGGTAATTATGTAATTACGTCTACTTCTAATGAACAGATGTCCTCCTTGGTTTCCAAGGTTTAAGGGCCTTTTCGTCTTTTTATACCAAGTTGGGCTGACCAAGTTCATGGGCCCAAACAATTAGCCCCACGCTTGACGTAAAAAATGGTGTCATCGGCATGTTGTATGTTGAGCGGAGTTCAGCATTAGTCTTAGTATGTCCATGTATAGGCCGAGGGACCTCTCCCTTTTTCTTGATTTCTAGGCTATAAGATGTCAGGGAGCGTTGTACTCGCGTTGCTCCTCGGCTCTTCTTTGAATGGATATCGCGGCTGAGTGGTCGAGGAAGGTTCTGGGTCCGCGCGACGAATTTTGGTCGAGGACCCTCTACTTTTTGTTGGTCGCTTGGTCGAGGAACCGAAATAGTTCGGTCGAGGAGCAGTTCTTCGACGGGTGGAACCCGCGTGGCCGTGTTGAGGAGCACTCTGATTCGTATAGGGTGTGGTTCGACCGAGGAACTCTTCTGCTTGTCGAGGAACTCCTCTATATGCTTGTCTGATACCGTTTGGTCGAGGAACACGCCTCCCATGCTACCTTCTGGTGGGCCTTGCGCTGCATTGTCGAGGAGCTACCCCCATCGAAGAGCTTCCCATCCTCGGTCGAGGAACTAATCGCTGCTTCTAGGCTTTATATTTCAATGACGATCTCTCCACTCGGCCGAGGGACTCCGTGGCTTCGGTCGAGGAGCTATCCTTGTTGGGGAGTTTCCTATCCTTGGTTGAGAGATTAATCTTTGTCTCCATGCTTTGTGTTGCAATGACGACCCTCTTTAGTCGAAGAGTTTCATCATATTAGTGTTGGCGAAATTGGCCGAGGAACTCTATGGACCGACCGAGGGGTTTGACAATGCATCGACCATACGCCCCTTCCCCCTTCGTGAGCGGGGATTTACCTTGATCGAGGGGCTTTTCAGCTTTGGTCGAGGAGCGTACCATTGCCTTACTCGACAATCGCCCGAATGTGCCGCGTTGTTCATTTTTGTTTAAATTGACCGCCCTATATTAGTTAAGCGGTATTACTTGGTTGAGAGATAGCCGTTTCCGGGATGACGAGTATTGATCCCATGCCGACCAACGTTCTCTTTTTTTGGTTTGGCGGAACGCCTCGAGTTAACCAAGGGGTTAATGAGCCCCAAGAGCTAGATCCGAGGCGCGCAGTATAGTCCGATCTTAATGAGAGGAGGGTGCCTTTGAGTGAAGGTCTTTTAAATACTTTGAACGATGTGCTCAAGTACGCCTTGATAGAAGGTCTTTAAGCACTTAAATTAGCTTTAAGTGTTCCCTTCGAGTTTAGGGCTCCGAAGAGGGCTAATGAGCCTTGTGCATTTTCGAATGGTAGGCTCGAGAACGACAGACGACCGTTGATGTAACACCCTAATAATTCCTTACTTTTATAAAACCATTTTCCAACTTAAAATAAAGGAATTACTAAAGTATTACCGCCACCGTGATAACGGTTAAGGCTATTACCAGAATTACGCAGCGGAATTTAATGTTAACTAACTTTCAAACCATTATATATAATATTTATTGAGGCCTCCTACAAGTTGGAACCATAACGGCCCAAAACCAAAGTATTAAAATCCATAAACTCCAAAACTTAATTAAAGTATAATTTGAAATAGTTTCAAAGCACAAAAGAATGCAACTCTCTCAACCATCCCAAGCTACATGATTTCGATCGTACTTTGATCTACCAACCTGCTAAATTAATCTACTCCCCAACAATGCAAGTGCAAATGGTGGATCATCATAGGGTCATTAAGGCGAAGGCCATGACCAAAAGACACAAAGCACGTAGTCAGCAAAAGCTGAGTACTTACAAGGCTAGAGTGAAATAAAACTATAGACATGCATCACTCGCTAAAGTACTAATCAACATGCAAAAGCCATTTAATAAATAACAAACAAATCATGAATACAAGACTCGACTCTTGACTCGACTCTTGACTCACAATTTAATTAGAAAAAGTTTCGAACGGGCCAAAAGAATATTCCATAAAGGAAGGGTGTTGGGAGCCCACCAAACACCATAATAAATAATAAAATATCGGACCATACCGAGTGTCGGACCATACCGACGGAATTCCAGCGCATAATTTAAATGAAACAACGTCTTGTATCATTAGTAGGAGATCAAGCTTTCCGGCAAGTCTCCCCCCATTGTTCATACTCAAGGTATATACGTTCCAAGAGTTTTGAAGCTTGTTCTGGTTGCACTTTACGTTTATTAATATTTTATTAAAGGCGAACTCGAGACTCAACGACATGCATGCATACAATTAATAAACAACAACCAAAACAATCTTATTTTAATCCTTTAGGACTTGTGATCAATAAATCAAGACGAAATTACTACCAAGTTCCTTCTCACAAAAGGTGAGGTTCCACATCATGCCTGTTAACATGAGGGTTGTTCCCTTGCACGACAAATCCTAATTCATTTCATACAAAATATTCCCAACTGAACCCTACAGGTGCGGTGGCTTACGTGAGCGAACCCTTCACATGTGGTAAAATAAGTAGTGCAACGAGGCACGAATAATTGGCTCAAAAGTATGCTAGACATCCCGTACAATAGCATAACAATAAATAATTCATCCCTTGCATGTGAAACAACCATACATGCATAAATATTGAACAACATGATTGACAATTAAATCCATACTCACAATAGTCCCAACATGCTTGTTCAATCAACAAATCGATAATTCCAATAATAATAATTCACATGATTGTCCACCAAATCAAATATGAATCCACCAAGTTCACGTAATATGTTTCACATCAATAAATGATCACGTAATGTCCCTTGACAAATAATGTGGTCGCCCTAGACTTGTACGTACCTGGAATACCTAAGTACGGGGGCCACTGTGCGAATCACAACTTAATAGAATTCAACTCCTATAAACACAATGGAGAAACTTAATTATTATCCATGTTTACTAAATTTCCAGCAACTTTGTTTAGTTTTAAAACACTTGAATTAATTAGAACTTAACCGTTCATAAATAAAATAATAGTCTCGTTTGGAACGATTAAAACCCTAGCATGAAATTAATTTATTTTCATGCATAAAACCATTAAAAATCGACGTTTTAAGTCTTTATAATATTCTGAAAAATATAATTGATTATCATAATTAAATTCATCATCTAATTATGCTAATCAATCGCCCATAAGGCTTAGATTAAAACTCCAATCATAGTTTGTAATTAAAACCATTAAAACTAATAAAAATTGAAGCTAATATTTCAATTCAAAACATTCTTCAATAATTCAAACATACAAATCCTCAAAATTCGGTGTTCATAACCGATCCCAGCATTTTAATTAATCAAAACCAATAATAATAATATAATTTAAATACGGACTTGAAACATAATAGGCAAGGAAGAAGAGAATTATACCAATCCGGCCTATAGCACGGAACAACCACGAATTAAATGTGATTGGGCGCAAAAAGATCAAAGGAATACGGAATATAACACACGACAACACACACGACTTGTGTGTGCGCGTGTGGTGCGACGGGACAACAACGAAAGCACGGGCAAGGCTCGCGGCTGGGCGTCGAGCAAGAGAGAGCACCGAGTGTGCGAGGTGGAATGGCGTCGAGGGCAACAAACAACAGCATCAGCAACTACACTCGGCAAAGGCACGAGTATTGTGCGGGGATGCAACGACGAAGCTAGACAACAACACGGGCGAGGGCCAAGAGTGTTGTGCAACGAGGGGCAAGGCACACGCAAGAAGTGCTCGGCTGGGCACGAGTGAGGGTGAAGGCAGCAGCGACGAGCAAGGCTCGGGGCTGGGCTGTGCACGGACGAGAGCAAAAGAGAGAGGGGAGAAAAGTGACGTACTGCAGCAGGAATTTAGAATGCTCATAACTTTTAATCTACAACTCGGAATTGATTGACTCTTGAGACAAAGTTCAAGAACTTTTCGAGATCTACAAATTTGAAGAAGAAAACTTTTTCTGAAAATGAACGGAAGTAGGAGAAAAACGGCCATACATAAATTCGACGAAAGAAAGAAGAATTTAGGGTTAGGGTTTTATTTTTAGGTTTAATGAATAATAGGGAGCGATTTTGAGGGTGAGCACCTATATTTATAAGCTTAGGAAAACTCAAAGATGGGCTAGGATTTAGGATTCCTTTCGGGCTTCATTAAACATAGGATGGGCTTGTTTAATTTGTATGGACTTGAACTTGGAATTGAATTGGGCTAGATTCATTTAAAATCGTTTTACTTTAGAAACCCAATTAAATTTCCAACATTAAATAATAAATTCGTTTGGTAATAATTAAACTAATAAATATTCTAATTAAATAAAATACATTTAAATAACATTTAAATGCGTTTTAAATTCTAAAAATCATAAAAATACTTTATAAATATAATAAAATATATTTATAAAATACAGAAAAATACGAGGTATTACAGCCGATGGGCGTATCTCCTTGATCCGTACAACGCGGGGCCGAGCGTGGATTTATGCATAGTGGGCTTTGAGCGAGGGAAGAATTGGGCCTTATAATGGGCCAGAGTTTTATCTTCGCCTTGGTTCCCTTCTTTATCCAAGGCGGCCGTCGCTCCCCTTTGCCCTTTAACCTAGCCGTCTTTCCCTATAAAAGGTGGGTGTTCCTTCATTTTTATCAACTCTTCAGCATTCCAAGAAATTATTCTCCCTTCACTCTCTCTCTCTCTCTCTCTTTTTTTTTTTTGGTTCTTGATAAAGTCGAGTGACATAAGAGCAAGGTCCCTCGACGGTCGGATATTTTCGGTGGGTGGTAACCGTCGACCTACCGCCAGTCTTCAGTCGACCGTAGACGGCTACACGTCGAGGCTTAGACGATTGATTTGTGCCAAAAGACGGGTTACCGATTATTCGTCGAAGACCCGCTCGTCGACCCGTCGATCGTGTGTTATCGGGTGATACTTCACCGTCGATCCCCTTGGTGAGTCGGCAATCTCTTATTTTCCAGTGACAAGGGTTTGTCGGCGAGGCTTCGTTGGGAAGGGTGTTCGGCGGTTCGTGCCCACGATTTTACTTGTTAGATTGAGTGGTTTCCTTGCGGCGCCGAGTACCGTTTGACTGATACTTTGTCGGTAACTTACTTGGTCGGTCGACGGTAGACAACTCTCTTAATTTGCCGGCGGGAACTAATCAAGGAAGGTGTTCGGTGGATCTTTTCGCGGCATTCTATTATTTCGTCGACAGGGACACGCTCCAAGAGGTACGTCTTTGCGTTCCCCTTTTAAGTATAGTTTTAATTTCCTGTTGTTAGGTTATGATACATATGAATAAACATAAATCATGCGGAAAAACCATAAAGCCAGGAAACATATTATTTACACATAATCATTTAGCATAATTCAGATGCATACACTTTGTAGCGTGCCCTCCCTAGCTGCGCCCGAACCGAACAAGAACAAGTCTTTAGGACTCCAAGTGTCGTCCCTCCGTAGATAGTCAACAGCACGTCCGGATCCGCCTTAAGCTTGACCAACTAGAATCGCCCTTAAGGTTACTAGGATTTTCGGCTATTTGGGTTGCAAGTGTTTGGCTGATTTTTTGCTTGAAAATCTTACCTTTTGAATACTTCAATTGTATCTATAAATTATGACCCTAGGCACCTATTTATAGAGGTATGGAAAAGGAATTATAATCCTACTAGGATTTGGATTTATTAATTAGAATCCAACTTGAACTCTAAATAATAAATTTAATCTATTAGGATTAGGATTTAATCAATACACGAATTCCGATAGGATTAGGATTCGTTACGAACATGAGCATCGTATGGCCACGAGCATCACACCACCCGCGTAGGCCTTGCGGCCCACACGAGCAGTCGCTGCTCGCAGCCCAACAGCACGCTTAGCGTGCGCGCGCCAAGGCCTTGCTGGGCCTGGCCTTGCGCTGGGCCTGGCGAGGCTGTGGCAGCTCCATGTTGGGCGCTCGGCTTGCTGGGCGCGGGCCTGGCTTCGTGCTGGGCCTTCGTCTAGCAAGCCTCGTCCGATGCTAATTCGTACGATGCGCTTCCGATTAAATTCCCGGTTCCGGAATTCATTTCCGATACGAACAATATTTAATATTTCCGATTCCGGAATTAATTTCCGTTTCGAAAAAATATTTAATATTTCCATTTCCGGAATTATTTTCCGATTCCGATAATATTTCCGATTCTGACAATATTTCCGTTTTCGGCAATATTTCCGATTCCGGCAATATTTCCATTTCCGATAATATTTTCCGATACGTACCATGTTTCCGTTTCCGGCAACATCTACGACTTGGATAATATTTATATTTCCGATACGATCCATATTTCGTTTCCGGCAATATCATCGTTTCCGGAGTATTCATTTCTTGCTTGTGACGATCTCAACTCCCACTGAAACCAAGATCCGTCGATTCCGAATATCCATAGATGGAGTATTTAATGCCATTAAATACTTGATCCGTTTACGTACTATTTGTGTGACCCTACGGGTTCAGCCAAGAGTAAGCTGTGGATTAATATCATTAAATTCCACTTGAACTGAAGCGGCCTCTAGCTAGGCATTCAGCTCACTTGATCTCACTGAATTATTAACTTGTTAGTTAATACTGAACCGCATTTATTAGACTTAATATTATATGCATATTTGGACCAAGGGCATTATTTCCTTCAGTCTTCCACTTGTCCTTAGGGACAAGTGTGCATTACCTAATTCCTTTGTCGCTCGATGCTTTCTCTTGAACATAAGGTAAGAGTTGTCATCCTTATTATGTCCAGAGGTGTTTCTCGGTTTTAGAGTTCAACTGATCAAATAAACAGATAATCATAGCCTATGATTCATCCGAGCACGGCCATGCATGTCACAGTTTCTAGCTCTCCGAGTGGCCTTGTACAACTTTTAAGCATCTCATCCAAATTTATGGGAGGACAATCCCAATCTTGTGATCTTGAGATTAGACTTCGTTTGATAGGTGATTACCCGAGCGTTGCCTTTATAGCCTCCTTTTACGGTGCGACGGTTGGTCAACGTCAAAGCAACCAGTTCTCAAACAAGTAATCTCAAATCACTCAGGTATTGAGGATTTAGTGTCTAATAATTTTAATGAAATTTACTTATGACAGATTTTCATCTCTTACAGTAAAGTTTCATAGGTTTGTCCGATACTAGTCTTTCCAAAGTAAGTATCTATGCAAATTATTACGACATTGCCATGTCCACATAGTTCAAGAAACAGAACTACTAGTCATCTTGCATTCTAGTCGTCTAACGTTTTCTATGCGTCCATCTTTATAGAAAACTCCGACCAGGGACTATTTTCAACCTTTGACATTCAAGTTCACTTGATAGACATTTCTTAGTCACTTAACTGGTCCTGACAGTCTATCTTGAATATATCGTCAAATTGAAGGGACTCATCATTTAATACTAAACCAAGATTAAATGGAATATGTAAAATACATTTCATATATGATAAATGTTTCAACCCCTAATGTTTTACAACCATGGGCCTCAACCCATCTTTAAAACAGTTCATGGAATTCAAAGTTATGCTTGATTTCCAGTGCTACAATGTGAGTGTTGCTTCTCACTAGCTTGTTGCATAGGTTTACTTATCATGCTTTGCTAATCTTAATATCCTTTCATCGAATGTTTTTCGAGATAAGATGATAAGATCTTTTGAGTTTGTTTATTATGTGATCTAGTCTTTCTTACTACAATAGTGGTTCTACGCATTTTGCAATGAAGAACCATTAAGTCAACATACATGTGATCTTCCCAAGTTCAATGAAGAACTCATTAATATAAACAACTCTGTTTTATTGCTTCTTAGGCAATAAGTACTTTTACTTCAACTGTTTAGGTCGCTAGTGATGCTTTGTTTGGATTTACTTATCCAAGCAGTTCATAGATATGCGGAAGACTTTCCAACTATATCTTAGAACATAGAAATTAATATTTAATTTCCCACGCAACAACCCATGGTCTTCAATCCATGCTGCCATTTCAAAACACGATGCTCTTTAGCTTATCTTTGTCAATGGTTAAATCCAAAGGGTCTTGCTCGATCCTTTGCCTGCGTTTATGCGTGTAGTATCAATATTTAGCATATCTTTATTTCCTTGAATCAAGAACTATTCCTATGTACTTTTTCAAGTACCATAAGTATTCTTAATCTCAATCTAGTTGATCTTCACTTAGATCAATAGAGACTGGTATGTGTTCGTCATGCCTAAAGACATACGATACATTTTTGGCGATCCTCATATTATATCACACATGATAAATTCTTTTGCAGAATAATTCCCAATTGAATTCTATTCATGTAACTTTAGCTCATTTAATTTCAGTAGATACTGAATCCAGCTAAATTCTTTGACATATAATATAGGTTAAGAATCTCATCTAGATCCTTTGATGTTTAACTTAGTAAATGCTTATACATAGTTCAAACATTCTTTACTTAGATTTATTCACATGGGTCGAATATCTCCAATTGAGTCTTTCGTGTTTGATTTAGTAAATGCCATTACTTAATCCAAAACAATAATATAAGATCTTTGTAAAATAGATCTTAATACCCAGTATGCACTAAGTTTCGCCTTGGTCCGTCATTGATGAATAATTTTCAAATCTAATTCATTAGCATTTGAATGTTATTTCACAATAGAGAGATATGTGTGTGATACACATAGGACCAATTAAGTTTTACGTACTCCCACTAAACTTCTTATATATCTATAAGAGTCATGTACATTTTATGAAACTAAAATACTTATTAGCTTCACTAAAATACAATTCCATTTCCCAATTGCTTGCTTAAATCTGTACTTAGATTTCTTAAGCTAGCATTCATTTCAATCATTATTTGGATCCACAAATCCTATGACATGCCATGTACATAGTTTTCTTCCAACATTTGACTGAGGAAGATGTTTTGTCATCCAATTTCCATATGTACCAATATGCGATCAGTTAAGCATTACGATTTTGCATGAGGTTTCAACACAATCCACACCGTGAATTTGCTTGTAACCTTTAGGAACAAATCTAGCTTTGTGTGTGAACACAATTTCATGTTTGATGGTTTTTATCCTTAAAACAAACTTGCAACCAATAGGCGTGAAACTATTCTTGCAAATCAACAAAATTTTAATTTTGTCATCAAAACATTGAGTATGTTTTATGGCCTCTAACCATTTAAAACATTTGAGTCTATATATGGCCTCTAACCATTTTTAGGGAATCTGGGTTTCGTCATAGCTTTCTTACAGGTCACAAACTCATTAATCTACATGATAATAGTTTGACTGCAAGTTGTAGGTTTCTTCACTATCTAATAGAAGAATCGCATAGCTTCAGTGACCTGATCTCCATGTTTCTTCACTATCTAATAGAAGAATCTCATATTTTCAGTGACTTGAACTCTATGCCTACTTGGGTATAGAACATCAAACAATAGAATATCAATAGCCACTTGAAAGTCCTTTGAATATTCTGTTCTCCTTGAAGCACTTGTAAAGTCTTCTAGGAGATGTCTATTCTTTAAAGCCACTTCTAAAGTCCTTAAAGAATACGTGTTCGGATTTTCTAAAGAACTTCGAAAAGCCTCCGGAATGTCCGTTTATGTTTGTTGTTCGCCTCGAAGACTTTTGAGGTCTATTTTCTCCCACTTGTCATTTTGGAAACGAATCTCCAAAAGGACATTATTTCGAGCAAACAAACATTATGTTCTCAAAAATTCGTGGTAGAAAAAATACCCGTGTGTCTCATTTGAATAAATCACAATGAAACATATATCTATACTTGGGCCTTAGTTTGTTGAATAACAAACACTAAGCTCCCACTGAGTTTAGCAACTCTTTAGATATATAATTATGAAAAGATATTCTGAAATTACTTTTCAATAGCTTTGACGAATTTGGTTTAGTTTGGTGGTAGTTGAGCATTTTGTTTTAGAAATTATAGGAAAAGTCTTTATGATTCATCATTGATCGAATCAAGTACTAATTGACTTCAATCATTCCAACTTAGATATGCCATATCTTATGGAGCTAGATTGTGAATTTTACTACACACAATCATTGATGATCATATTTGGTCTTAAAGTAATCATCAACATGATCTAACCTAGATCTTTGTGATTTCTTGCCAAGTGGGATTTATACTTCTGAATCTTTGAACAAGCCAAACAGATTCAAACTTATATCACATTGAGTAAATAAACCTATATTCACTCAGATCTGTGTGAAATAATAAAGTCATAAAACCTTTCTTTAGCTTTGAACTCTATCGTCTAGGCGTTCTAACAATAGTTCATATCTTTTGTTACTTTCAACAAGTAAGACTAGTTGTCTTAAATTGATCTAGAAATCAATGAACTTTCAAAAGTCCATCAAAATAGAGCTTTTGAATGTTAACTTGTTGATATGGTCTAAGCAACAATGCCAAAGATTAGTGGAACTCAAATCAAGGGGTTGATTTGAACCTAGTAAAGTTCTTATTGTTAAAGAGTTGTTTGTTTTAATCAAGCATATTGACTCAACCCATAATTGACCATTTCATTCAAATAAACAAACAAACATTGTTTTTGTTTTTCTTGAATGTGAGTCTTTCTGTGTTTGAAGCAGAAATTTAGGTATGATGATTATGGAACAAAATAGCCATTAAGTTCCAGCCTTGAAAGGACTTAAAACAAACTAGATGACCCTACAACTAATGTAGCATTTCCATGCTTCATTTCCCACTTGTAGGTCATTAGTGTAGCCTAGCTTCCATTGTTTGAGTTATTACAGAAGTAAGAACCTCAAGCGGTATATGATACCAAGGAAGTTTGATTGCTAGGTCACTTCTCTTTAAACATAAACCTATAGGTAGAAACGGAATCGTAAATTCCTTTCATTTGTTCCTTTGTTTTCCTATTTCTTGTGCCCTTTCTAATAGCCTTAAGAATTGAATTCTCTAGTGTTGACTTTTATAATTTGTTTAGACATATCCAATGTCACTCCAACAAAGTTCTTACCATTTATGTTGAATATTCTGTTTCAACTAGACGATCTTACCAGAAGCTTCTAAAGTTCTCTAAGCATCGATCTATCCGAATGTCTAAGGACTAGACTCATTCGAGAATTAAATGGACAAAGATATTAGGTTGTTAACCATTGGTAAAGCTGAGCGTTTAAACTCAATGCTTTATGATCTCAAAATTACATTGTATTTTGAATTCACAAGCACCAATCGGTTTGCCATTCGACTTTGATATTCGAAAACAACCATAAAAGTCGCTAAAAGAAACGTACATTTTAAATTGCTCATTTCATTTCCGTGAATCGTTCTTGGATTCACTACCAATCGAGGAAATTTACTGTTACCTTTCTAAAAGGATTTACTGCAGTGCAAGATATTTAATTATAAACAATAATTAAAACATACATTGAAGCATGCAAAGTCTAAACATTTATCATGAGTAATAACTTGAAAATTAAAGCAATCATGCAATTTGAACAAGTTATTGGCATTTTATTCGAATTTATTGTTCCGGCAGGTGTGAATAAAATGATTCCAAGACCCTAAAATCATTGAAGAATTAAGCACATTATGTTTAACTCAATTCTAAAATATTTTAGGTAAGCAAAAGCCTTTTGCTAATAGTCTAGAAACTACTCTTGGTTGATAGGTACGTCTAAGAACTTATTAGGTAAACCTATCGATTTTGCCACGACATAAAAGGACTCCTTACTTATATCGTTGAGTTTCACCAAAACTAACATGTACTCACAATTATTTGTGTACCTTACCCCTTTAGTATCGATAAGTAACACCTCGCTATGGCGGAAAACTATTACTAAGATCGATGAAAAAAGGATATCCAAGTAAGTGTTATTTTGGCATGGCACCTTTTAACTCAATTTTTAAGTTTGGAACTTAAGGCTCTTACTATGTTGGTTAGATTTTAAGTGAACTAAAATCCTTAATCATGCAACATAATCAAGCTTCGATCTCATGCATATTTAAGACATATTTAAAAGCAATAAATAACTTAAAGCATGCATAAGATAAATGTGATCTAGTATGGCCCGACTTCATCTTGAAGCTTCAACTTCAAAGTCCGTCTTGAAAATCTCCGTGGGAGGCGCCATTTTCTTCAAATAGGATAAGCTATAATTAAACTAATTACAACTATTTGATGGTACGCAGACCATATTTGAATTGAAAAACAAATTTGGTGCTTTAGACAAATTACATTCAAATTAATGGTACGCAGACCATATTTTCTATCCTAATTGGGCCATACTAGTCACTTCATAACCTGCAAAACAGTACATATACAATATATACCATTCACCCATTCATTATCATGAATGGCCCACATAGTTGGTTAGTAAAACACGTTATGCATCACATAAATATTTGCAGCAATTAATCAAGGGCACCAATAATCTACCAATTATTCAGTCCTTATTAATGCTAATCAAGTTGTTTAACCTTAAAGGATTTGTAGACCTAATCAAGAGTTTATGACTAAAATTGCTCCCACTTAAACCAATAAATTCATATGCTTTACTAATTTTAAACATAAAAATGTATTTCTAGTCTAACCGGAAACATACAAATTTTAATTAAAATTTAAAGCTCATATAAATTTATAATTGAATCCACTTATTTAATTTATTTTCAGTCGAATTTAAATTAATTCAAGGTTTTTAATTTTAGTAAAATAATTAGAATAAATTAAAATTTATAATAATTATACTATTTCAAAATTAAAATCCAAGAAAACAATTTAAATTATTAATTTTAAAATTAATTAAAATTACTCGAACTGAAAATCTCAAATTAAAATTTAAAACGCGACAATCGTAACACGACGAGCACTTGGGCTTGCGCCCAAGCCCCGTCGAGTGTTCGTGTAGCAATACGCAAGCAGGCCACACACAACGCAGTAGTGCAGGCCACGCTGCGCGCGCCCGCTCGCTCGTCGCGCCTGCTTGCCTCGCGTCTGCTTGCTTGCTGGGCGTGGCAGCGCGCGCTGTGGCGCAGGACGCTTGCTGGCCACACGCGTCTGCCCGATGGCTTGCGCCTTGGCCCTTCGCCCTTGCCCACTCGCCCATATGCACACAGCACTCGACACAGGGCAGCGTGCTGCCTTGTGCTCGTGTGCCATGGCTCTTGCTCGTTGCATCGTACCGCATGGGCGACGAGCTCCCTTGCACGTCGTCGCATGCCCGCACTATACAACACCCCTTAAGGGTAACACGTAGCGTCCATTGCTTTGTGCGTGCAAGTTTTATGTGCGAATTGCATAAAAATTAAAACTTTTATTTCCAAAATTAATGACAAATTAATAAATCATATTAATTTCATAATTTTAGGGCGAAAAATCGAAAATTATTAATCAATTAATTTCCGATTAACATGGATTCAAATCTAGGTCATAAAAATTAAAAATTTAACATAAATTAACAATTTTTATGGTGGATTTTAATCATTGGTACCTAATTAAATTATTAATTAATTATGAAAATCAAATTAATTCTAAATTATTCGAATTTCAACAAATTAATCATAATTACAAATTAGGTTGTATAATTAACAAGGCTAGGCATTCAAACTTGTTAAACATATACAGTAGGTCAATCAAAGATTCAAGATTTATCAACAAGAATCGCAAATATTTAATTTAACATTTTAAATTTACAAACTTTTGCGTTCGAAAAACTAAAACCTCCGAAAAGTCATAGTTAGGCTTCGAATTTGGGAATTCTGGGTTCGGCCGAAAAAGATTATTTTTGTCAAAATTTTAGAATGCCTTTTACATGCAGAATTGACACAAAAATCACTCGATTTGGATGAGTAACGAAGAAACTGCCGAAAAACTGCGTACATATAATTGAATAAACGCAATTTGCAATTAATTAACAATTACGAAAATTAATCACCCCTTTTAATTCTTTGCAAATTTGTAAAATTTAACCATGTTTATGCAATTTAGATTATGAAAATAATAAGAGGCTCGTGATACCACTGTTAGGTTATGATACATATGAATAAACATAAATCATGCGGAAAAACCATAAAGCCAGGAAACATATTATTTACACATAATCATTTAGCATAATTCAGATGCATACACTTTGTAGCGTGCCCTCCCTAGCTGCGCCCGAACCAAACAAGAACAAGTCTTTAGGACTCCAAGTGTCGTCCCTCCGTAGATAGTCCACAGCACGTCCGGATCCGCCTTAAGCTTGACCAACTAGAATCGCCCTTAAGGTTACTAGGATTTTCGGCTATTTGGGTTGCAAGTGTTTGGCTGATTTTTTGCTTGAAAATCTTACCTTTTGAATACTTCAATTGTATCTATAAATTATGACCCTAGGCACTTATTTATAGAGGTATGGAAAATGAATTATAATCCTACTAGGATTTGGATTTATTAATTAGAATCCAACTTGAACTCTAAATAGTAAATTTAATCTATTAGGATTAGGATTTAATCAATACACGAATTCCGATAGGATTAGGATTCGTTACGAACATGAGCATCGTATGGCCACGAGCATCGCACCACCCGCACAGGCCTTGCGGCCCACACGAGCAGTCGCTGCTCGCAGCCCAACAACACGCTTAGCGTGCGCGCGCCAAGGCCTTGCTGGGCCTGGCCTTGCGCTGGGCCTGGCGAGGCTGTGGCAGCTCCATGTTGGGCGCTCGGCTTGCTGGGCGCGGGCCTGGCTTCGTGCTGGGCCTTCGTCTAGCAAGCCTCGTCCGATGCTAATTCGTACGATGCGCTTCCGATTAAATTCCCGGTTCCGGAATTCATTTCCGATACGAACAATATTTAATATTTCCGATTCCGGAATTAATTTCCGTTTCGAACAAATATTTAATATTTCCGTTTCCGGAATTATTTTCCGATTCCGATAATATTTCCGATTCTGACAATATTTCCGTTTCCGGCAATATTTCCGATTCCGGCAATATTTCCATTTCCGATAATATTTTCCGATACGTACCATGTTTCCGTTTCCGGCAACATCTACGACTTGGATAATATTTATATTTCCGATACGATCTATATTTCGTTTCCGGCAATATCATCGTTTCCGGAGTATTCATTTCTTGCTTGTGACGATCTCAGCTCCCACTGAAACCAAGATCCGTCGATTCCGAATATCCATAGATGGAGTATTTAATGCCATTAAATACTTGATCCGTTTACGTACTATTTGTGTGACCCTACGGGTTCAGCCAAGAGTAAGCTGTGGATTAATATCATTAATTCCACTTGAACTGAAGCGACCTCTAGCTAGGCATTCAGCTCACTTGATCTTACTGAATTATTAACTTGTTAATTAATACTGAACTGCATTTATTAGACTTAATATTATATGCATACTTGGACCAAGGGAATTATTTCCTTCACCTGTAAATAAGGGTTCCTTCTCGAGCCGAGTACCGTTGTATCATGAATAAACGAGGTATTCGGTCCGAGTTGGTCCCCCCGCCTACCTCCCCCGAGAAATTTGACTTATCTCGGGAAATAAAAGTGGGGGGGGGGGGGGGGGTTATTGTCGTCAATGTCGTATCATCATGTTTAGATCCCTCGACGATACCCAATGCCATACCCCTTCCCACTTCATCAGACGAGTCGGTTTCTGCGGGGGAAGAGGAACATTTCCCTTATCCGTGGGAGGTTACGATTGCTTTTCCACCCGCACATAATAGTTACTTAGATATTTATTTGAACAGTGGGTCTGTCAAAATAATGTCCGAGGGAGAGGACCAGACGTCTTCTAGCTTCGATGATTATCCTGCACCCGATCCTGCCGGAGGTCCGGTTAATTTTTACCTCCTGTCTAAGTGGAGGAAAACCTTGAAAAAACACATCGACCACTTGAATAAAAATTATTCGCTCAAGGGTGAGTACATTTTGTATAGGCCGGGGGTGTTGCACACTGTCTTGACTCCGTCTCCGGGTTGTACGGTCGTGTACAAGTCGGGTTTTCAGTTGGGCCTTCGATTTCCATTGCATCCCTTCATTGTTCACTAGCTCAGTGCTTATAACTTGTCTATCTGCCAGTTGATGCCCAACTCATGGGCTTCCATAAATTCAGTGTTGGCCATTTGTGATCTTTTGAGGGTACGATGCACTTTGACATTGTGGCGGTGGGTGATGAAGTTGGTGGAGGTGTCGGCTTTCGAGTATGGTCCCGGTTGGTGGTCATTTCAATGCCGAGGGGGGTTTTAAGGTGGTCGACACCGTCCCTTCAAATCATAGAGGGTTCCGTCATGAGTTTGTTTTTGTGTATTATGGTGGAAACTGGGATATTCCGTTGGTTCCGGGGTCTGAGGGTCCGAACTTTTCTCTTAATCGAAAAGTGCCGAAGATGACAGTGGATGAGGCGATAGTTGCTATATATCTCCTGAAAGTGGAGAAGTGGGTAAAGGGTCAGCGATTCATGGTTGCCGAGTTCACGGGAGTTGAGTGACGAGCACTTCTTCTCATCATTTGGTTTGAGTCCGGCTTATCCTAAGGGTAGGCGCCGAGGGATCTTTACCTTGCTTTCCTAACTTTTTATTATCCCTTGTGAATTTGTTGATTGCTTGTTGGTTTGCAGATATTGCCCGGTTGAAGTTGGACGAGGAAATGACAGGGAGGATTAGTGCTAGCGCTCTCCTTGCCGCACAGATAAGGAAGGACCTGGCCGCTGGATCGATGAAGGTTCCTGAACCTCCGAAGGTATGTTGGGTTTTACTTTCCGATGACTAAACATCATTCTTCGCTTTGATGCTAATTTTTCTTTGGACAGGATCCCAAAAAGCTGAAGAGGAAGAGGGCGCCTACTGATCCGGTTCCGACGGTTGCTCTAACTGAACCTGCGCCGAGGAAGGTTTCTCGCCCCGTGTCGACGACTGCTGCTTCAGGTTCCAAGGGAACCAAAGCTGCTTCAGGTTCCGAGGAGGCTTCTTTAGCTTGGGGGTCGTTGATGTGTCTTCCTACCAATGATGGGAGTTCGAAGCCTTTCGCAGCGCTTCCCGCCAATCTGAAGAATCACCGTGTGAGCAAGGCGATGGACGAGTTGTTTACTCTTGCCGATGATGCTCATTTGTCCTCTCTTGGAAAGCATGAGATCGATGCCCTTCATGAGAGTTGGGTCGAGGTGAGTCTCTTGATATAGTCCCCTTTTTCTTTTTTCTTTTGTGTTTTATGATTTTCTTCTCTCCTTCTAACTAGGCTTTGTTTTTTTTCAGTTTTCCATCCGGATGACGGCTTACACACGCCGATGCTACAATGGGGCTGCGGATGAGGTAGAGCAGCTGAGGGATGAGATCGGAAACTTCAGGAGAAAGAGAAGAGGCACTTTTCGGAGGTGAGTGAACTGAAGAAGGAGCTTCATTGGACCGAGTCTGAGTTGTATCGTGCTAAGAGAAGCATTAAGAATGATGAGGGGGAGCTCCAACAGGCCAGGGATGATCTTGCCAAAGCTAAGGAAGATTCGACGATTCTCACGAGCCAGCGTGATTCCGTTAACCGGGCGTTGAAGGATGTGAAAGCTGAGTTAGAGGTTGTCAAGGGTCGGCTCAAAACTTCCGATGCTAGGATTGGTGAGCTTTTGAGCTCGCAGAACCGTCCGAAGGAGAAGATCGTCGAAGAGTGGAAGAATTCCGAGGAGGGCGAGGCTCATAATGTTGAGATAGGCCTTGAGGCGACTTCTGTTGTTACTTCAGATACATTGGGTCGAGTTCAGCTTGCTTTGGCTGAGTTTGCGCCCAGTGTTGGTTGGGATGAGATACAGGGAAAGTATGATTCTATTTTGGCCAAGGAGCGGGAGGATCTCAGGGCTCAGCTGGTTGCTCAGGACAAGGTTGATGGAGGCGAGGGTGGTTCGTCTGACTCTGATTCTGCTAGTACTTCGGGTTCTGATTCGAGCAGCAGTGGTGATGATGATGCTGGTAGCCATGTTGATGTCGTTGACCCTTAGGCGGATGGTTGTTATTTTCTTATGTTGCTTTTGTAGCTTTCTTTTCGTACCTAGTATGATGTAGTCTTTGAATATTTGGTCCTTCGTAGAGGGACATTGATATTGAACTAAATTTGATCTTTCGTAGAGGAACTTTGTTAAGAAACTAAATCTAGGTACTTATGACTCATTTTGGCATAAAACTTTCTTTTGTTTCATTCAATCATAGCCTTACACTTTATTTATTACAATGATGAAATTACTTATCATTTGGCGACAATGCCCCTATTATGCCCCTATGACATCATTGATACTTAAATACATACCAGACACTTTAGATGTAGAATTTCTTAAGGTTGTCGGCATTCCATGGTCGAGGAAGTTGCTTGCCTTTAGTGTCGACGAGATTGTAGGTGCCAGGTCGGATAACTTTTGCAATCTTGTAAGGGCCCTCCCAGTTAGGTCCCATTTTCCCGAGGGTGCTTCTTCGGCCAGTTGCCTCAATTTTCCTCAGTACCCATTCTCCTTCGTTCAATGGCCGAGGACGAACTCTTTTGTTGAAGTACCGAGCAATCTTCTGCTTATAGGCAATGGACTTGAGTAGAGTGTTTCCTCTTGTTTCGGGGAGCAAGTCGAGATTAACCCTTTTTTCGGCTTCATTTTTCTCGTAATCATAGTAAGTGACTCGGGGTGAGGGAATGCCAACTTTGACGAGAAGGACGGCGCCGCTTCCATAGACAAGTGAAAAAGGAGTTTGCCTAGTAGATTCTTTGACAGTGGTTCGAGCCGACCATAAGACACCAGGCAGGTCATCGACCCAAGAACCACTAGATCCCTCGATCATTGTCTTGAGTCCATTCAAGATAATCTTGTTAGCAGATTCTGCCTCGCCATTGCTTTGGGGCCTTGAAACCGACGTGAACCGAGTTTGTATGCCGAAGCGATCACAATATCCCTTGGTGGCTTTGCTGTCAAACTGTCGACCATTGTCTGATATGAGTGTCCGAGGGACTCCAAATCTTGTGATGATATTCCTCCAGATGAATTGTTGCACTTGCTTATCACTTATCTTTGCCAGAGGTTCTTCCTCGATCCATTTAGTGAAGTAGTCGACAACCACGATTAAGAATTTTATCTGACCGGAGGCTACTGGGAATGGGCCGAGGATGTCCATCCCCCACCTGTTGAAGGGTAAAACAGCTTGAACGGTTTTCAGGTCATTGGCTGGCATCCGAGTGAGATTAGCGAACTCCTGACATCGACCACATCTTTTAACCAAGTCTGTCGCATCCTTTCTTAAAGTTGGCCAATAGAAGCCCGACCGGAGTGCTTTTCCTGCAATGGTTCTTGCCCCTTGGTGGCTCCCGCACGCCCCTTGATGTACTTCTCGGAGTATGTAGTTTCCCTCCTCTGGGGTAACACATTTGAGCAAGGGGTGGGTGTATGAAATCTTGTAGAGAGTCTCGTCGTGCCAGAGGAACCAATCCGCTTGTTTCTTAATCAATGCCGCCTCTTTTTCATTGTCGGGGAGCACGTTGTCTCTTTTGAACTTTATGATTTTCTCCATCCAATCTGGACCTCTGTCTAGGCTCATGAATGCCTCGACATTTATGTTACGCTCTTGGAGTACCTCCCAAATGATTGTCCTAGGCTCCATCCCCTCTGCGGAACTTGCTAGTCTTGAAAGGGCATCGGCTTGTTGGTTTTCTGATCGGGGAATATGTTGGATGGTGAAATCTTGCAGTTGGTCGATGACTTTCCTTGCCTTTGTAAGGTATATTTTCATGCTGTCTTCTTTAGCCTCGAAATCTCCTTGAATTTGTCCGACAATGAGTTATGAGTCAGACTTGGCATGCACAGAGATGGCTCCCGCGGCTTGACACATTTGAATTCCGAGGATAAGTGCCTCATATTCTGATTCATTATTGGAGGCTAGGAATGAGAACTTAACCGCATATTCGAGCCGATCACCGTTGGGCGTTTTGATCAATATGCCTGCTCCACACCCTGTCCTCGTGGCCGACCCGTCAACATAAAGCTCCCACGACTTTTGGCTTGCCGCATCTTTTTCGGGTGGCCGATTAGTGCATTCGACGATGAAGTCGGCGAGGGCTTGTGCCTTGATAGCCCTCCTTGGCTCGTACTCTAGGCCGAAATCCGAGAGCTGGTTTGCCCATTCAGTGATGCGGTTCGAATGGTTTCGACTTTTAATCACCTTTCTCAGAGGTTGGCTTGTCAGGACCTTGATTGGATGGGCCTGGAAGTAGGGTTTGAGTTTTTACTGGCCATCACTAGAGCATATACCATTTTCTCAATGAGTGGATACTTGGCTTCTGCTCCACGGAATGCGTGGCTGATGAAGTATACTGTGTGTTGTTGTTTCTCTCTTTCGGTGACAAGGACCGCGCTAAGTGCATACTCAGTGATGCCCAAGTACAGGTATAAAGTTTCTCCTGCCAATGGCGAGACCAACTTGGGAGTGGTCGAGAGATGCGCCTTCAATTGTTGGAAAGCGGCCTCGGCTTCGGCACTCCAATTAAACCCAGTTCATTTCAGTACTTTGAAGAAAGCGAGATTTTTATCAGCTGATCGGAACAAGAACCTGCCGAGGGCTGCTATAGATCCAGTGAGTCTTTGGACTTCCTTCACTGACCGGGGGGATTTCATGTCGAGGAGCGCCTGTATTTTGTCAGGATTTGCTTCGATTCCCCTTTCGTCCACAAGGAATCCGAGACACTTCCCCCCTTTGACCCCAAACACGCATTTCTTTGGATTGAGCTTCATGTTGTGTAGGCGTAGGGTCTTGAGTGTTTCTTCGAGGTCGGAAGAGTGCTCTTCAGGGAGTTTGCTCTTGACGATCATGTCATCGACATATACTTCGATGTTCTTCCCAATCTGTTCCCCAAAGATTTTGTTAACTAGCCTCTGGTATGTTGCCCCTGCAGTTTTTAGCCCGAAGGGCATCACTTTGTAGCAATATACTCCTTGGCTGGTGATGAAGGCAGCGTGGGCTTGGTCTTTTTCGGACATGAGAATCTGGTGATAGCCTGCATTGGCATCCATGAAGCTGAACAGGCCGTGTCCAGCTGTCGAGTCGACGAGCCTGTCAATTTTTGGCAGAGGATAGTCATCTTTGGGGCAAGCTTTATTTAGATCTGTGAAGTCGACGCACATTCGCCAGGTTCCATTTGGCTTTTTTTTACCAAGATCACATTAGAGAGCCACTCTGAGTATTGACACTCCCGGATGAACCCTGCCTCCAACAATTTGTGGATTTCCTCGGCAGCAGCTTGGTTGCGCTCTAGGCCCTGATGCCGCAACTTCTGTTTGATTGGTCGATGACCTTTTTTGATGTTCAGTTCGTGTACCATAATCTGTCGGTCGATGCCCGACATCTCCTTGACCGAGAAGGCAAACACATCCCTGTATTCTCGCAAAATAGCAGTGATTTTGCCTCGCAATTCTTCACCTAGGTTCTTTCCAACCCGGACAGTATGGAGCGGATCTTTGTCAAGTACTATCTCCTCATCTTCCTCGGCTGGTCTAGGGCGGGCATAATATTTTGGATCTTCGCCAAGGAATACACCTAGATCGTCAGCTGGAGACTCTTTTTCCTCCACACATCTCTTCTTCAGAGGGGGTTCTGTGTTCGGGATTGAATTTTTCTCATTCTTGAAGCTGTTGTTGTAACATTGTCGAGCAGACCGCTGATCTCCGTAGAGTTTTCCGACTACCCCGCTGTCCGTTTCATATTGGAGGAGGAGTTGGTAGGTTGAGGTGGCAACCTTGATTTTGTTTAGCAGAGGCCTCCCCACTATTATGTTGTAAGGCAAGGGTGTGTCGACGACCATGAAGTCTATGGGAAGGCTTCTTCCTTTTCCTTTTTCTCCGATACGGACAGGGAGCTTGATCATGCCGACGGGGCATACTGATTGATCACCGAATCCTACGAGAGGTTGGCTGATGTCGACAAGGTCACTTTTCTTGTAACGTAGCCTCTCGAGGCATTCAAGAGTTAGGATATCAGCCGAGCTTCCACTATCAATCAACACTCTTTTAACTGTTCGGTTGGCTACCTTAATCTCAACAACCAGGGGATCATCATGTGGACCATGGATAATTCGAGAGGGGTCCTCTTGGAATGTTATTGTGGGGCATTTGAGGTTTGATGAAGGTGCTTCGACATCGAGGATCTGATGGGTTAGGGCGTGTAAGTGTCTTTTTCTGGCGTTGCCGGTTAGGCCACCAGATGCGAGACCCCCTACTATCACCCCAACATATCCCTCGGTGTGATCGCTATGAACATCTGATCCCTTGTTATCTTCCTTCTTGTCAGAGGAGGAGCCCTTCAAATATTTGTTCAACTTTCCTTCGTCAGCCAGTTTGTCCAAGGCCCTTTTCAATTCTCGACAGTCCTTGGTAGTGTGTCCGCACTCTTTGTGGAACTCACACCAGAGGCTCTTGTCTCTTTTGGACGCGAGGGTCCTGATCGGGGTTGGACTTGGAAGCAATGACTTTTCCTTGATGTCAAGGTATATCTCCCTCCTGTTACTGTTGTACCGAGGGTCGTTTCCGTTATCAGTCTCTTTGGGCTTCTTTTCTTTTTCTCGTACAACGACCTCTTTTTTCCTCTTAAGGTTAGTTACGGCCGACGGATTGCAGATTTCCGCGGATTGAATGTACCTCTGTGCCCGGACCATTGCTTGGGGTAGGGTAGATATTTTCTCGTCGGCCAAGACCCAACTAAATCGGCTTCCTGCCTTTAGCTCGGTCATGAGTGCGGTGAAGGCCCCGGAATCTTGCAAGTTCGGTATGTTCAAGGACTCGTCATTGAATCTCTTGAAGTATTCCTTGAGGCTTTCGTTGGGTTGTTGTCGGACGGACATGAGATGCATGCTGGTCTTCTTGTATACTTGTCCGGCAATGAACTGTGACTTAAATAGAGCTTCGAGCACTGAGAATCTTGTGATGACACCAGCCGATAGCCCAGAGAACCATGAGAGGGCCATCCCTTTGAGAGTGGCCGGGAAAAACCTGCACCATGCCGCTTCATCTCCTGTTTGGACAGTCATTCGGGCCTTGTAGGCATCCATATGGTCGTTTGGGTCAGAGGTACCATCATATGGGTCGATGGAAGGCACCTTGACTTTGTTCGGGGTCGGTGCTTCAATGATCTGTCTGCTAAAAGGACTTAGGAAGCTGAGGTTGCCGAGCTGCACCTCGTCTCGAGGGGGGGTTGGTTCTCGTCTCCTAGTCCGAGGAGGTTCTCTCTCTGTTTGGGTGTGTCTATCAGCCCCTCTTCCAGATGTGATTGAGTTTTCTTCTTGATCTCGTTCTCGAGAAGATCTGTGCCGAGATCTCGGAGTTTCCACTGGGGTGAGGGAGTGTCGAGGATGATCAAGGGATCTTCTCGAACTCTCATGTCGAGAGCGAGCAGAAATCCCCTCGGCATCTCCCTGTCTCCCCTCGATTCTTCGAGAGTTGATGATTTCGCGGGCGTCGAGCTCACCTCTCCTGAGTCTTCGTTGGACAATGACATTTCGAGCATCGCTTCGGCCATGCCTCTGGGGTGGCGGGGGGAAGCTTCTCGATGTCCGATGTTCCCCTATGTGTCGAGGAAGATTCGGTAGTAGTTCATGGTCTCTTTCGGACCGAGGAGGGCCTCTCGTAGAGAGTGTGCTTCTGGGGGGCCGGAGGCGTGATCTTGTCTCCCGCTGGGCTAGGACCTCCTCCGATGACCTTGGCCCTCTAGGTCGAGATGGGCCTTCATTACCATCCCGGAGGTTCAACACGGCGGCCCTGAGGCTGCGCTCTAAGGTGTCGTTGAACTGTTCAGCCAATCTCCTTAAGTCTTCCTGTGTGACGGGCAAAGGTCCCTCGACTTCTCCATGAGGTTGCGGGTCGCTGGCATGGATCGACTCGAGCACGTGATCGTGTCGAGAAGACAGCACTGGACCATGACGCGACTGATCGTCCACATGTCTGGAGGCCGAGGACCTTCCTTAAGAGGGTGACTGGGTAAGTGAGGGATGTCGAATGGGTGACTGTCGTCGAGCACGTCTGGTGTTCACCATGGCTTTTTGTTAAGCGTTCCCCACAGACGGCGCCAAACTGTTTCTGCCGGAGAAACTGTGAGTATAATAACTCGGGAATTAACTTAACCGATGACGTATTTGACCGTGATTTCCTTATATCCAACCACCTGTGTTACCGTTTTTAGATAGTCCCTGAATGTATCCGAGGAACATTCGTATTAAAATGAGATAAGTTGTTGTTAAGTAAGAAGAGCTAGGAGAGAGTGACTGATTTGCTTTTTTAGGTAATGATTAGATAGATCTTTTTAATGATTACAGCAGAGTATTTCTATGACTACACGAGGGTAATTATGTAATTACGTCTACTTCTAATGAAGAGCTGTCCTCCTTGGTTTCCAAGGTTTAAGGGCCTTTTCGTCTTTTTATACCGAGTTGGGCTGACCATGTTCATGGGCCCAAACACTAGGTATAGATTAATGTGTATTGAGATTCCTCTATAATTTTTTATTTAAACAAGACAAATTACGTTTATTTATAATGTTTTCACTTTTATCAAAATTATGATATTGGAAAAATGAGAAAAAATTAATGTCCCAATGGAAAAGTGTGAGAGAGTAAATAGCTCAATGAATTTAATTGGTTAAAATAATAATTGGACACAAATTTTGATAGAATATTATATTAAAGCATTTCTGTAACGCCCCGACCTCTAATTCACTTATTAAGGAATACTTAGCAGCGGAAACATCCTAATTTGGTTGGGACATTACTGCCGTAACTCCCTCTTGGAAATTACAAGGCAACCATCAATCATAAGCTTTTAAAACTCCAAATCAATATAATAATCCTGTATATTATCAAAATAAAAGTACATAACTTACTGAAAGTCTTTAATTAAACTATTAAAACTTTAAGCATAAACTAGGTGAATATTATTAAAGTGAAATTTCTCGCCACTACTCGTCCCCATCAGTACCTAAAATAGAAAACAAAACGGTGAGCCAAAAACTCAGTAACGAACTATTCTAGCAACGTAAATTCATTTCAATTCATTTTATTTAATAACACAGGGAGAACAGAATAATGTAAAACATTTCATAAAGTCCTTTATTTAATTCATTCAATAACTTTAGGGTGCACATGTTAGCCGTGGCAAGTATGACATGGTGGAACGTCTTCCACGATGGACCGATGTCCATAAAACATGGGCCTTGGCCCGAAAACATGAGAGCCTTGGCTCAATGGGCGAATACCCCATGGGTACATGCATGATCGAGAATCGTAACCTGTGAACATATACTGCCAAACGGACTAGGTCTTTCACTTTTCTTTATCATGTTTCGTTTAATTTTACATTTTAGCCATCATAATTCACAGTTGAAGTAACATAATTCCTTTGGATCATGAGATCATAATAAAACATCATTTAGATCCTGGGATCAATAAAATATCATTTCTTTCTTGGCATCATATAAACATAATTTCTTTCATGGTTTCTTATAAACATCATTTTATAAGAATTTCAATCAATCATATTATAAGAAATAATTCCATCAAATCATATTATAATAAATAATTCAATCAAATCACATTTCATTTCCCGCAATTCATAAAACATGTCAAAACATTCAGTTCATAAATCAATCATAACGTGATAATTTCATAATCGCATTTATAAGGGAATTGCGGGTACTATCAATAGCCGTTACCTCACTTCCACGATTTTGCTAAGGATTTTCGTTAGTTCGTTCGTCTTGAGCTCCGAGTCCAATTTCTTTCAAAATATTAAATCATAGAATTAGTATTAAACCGACAAATAATTTAAAATCGATATTTAATAAATAATAAAATTTATACGTAATGGTTTAATAAATAAATATAATTTCATAATTTAACGAACATATTATTAAACGAGATTTTAATCGAAATATATTTATATATTTCATAAATCGATTTATATGAAAATGTTATATAAATTCGATTTTTGTCAAATAAAGCTAGTAATTTATTTTATTAAAATCGATAATCAAACCTGAAAAAAATAATAACAATTTATTAGTAAATAATTATATTATAAATCAATTTATTAAAACATAAATACCATAGAAATTCTGAAAATTTAGATTGGTCTTACCCAAAGCCCAAATGGTTAAGTTAGCCCAACTTAAATTTGGGTTGGAGAAAAATGAATCAGGTTTCAATTGAAACTGATTCTTTTTTTTTGAATGAGAGGTATGAACAGAGGGGAGGGAGCACGGAGGAGCGGAGCACGAAGAGGAGGGAGAAGGGAGGTGGCGGCTGGGCTGGGCTCGATGGTTCGGCGCAGCACCAGAGGTGAGACGGTGATGGTGGTGGTTGTTTGTGGAGGCAAAATGGCGAGATAGATCGAGGAAGAAACGGGCATGAACAGGGCGAAAACAGGGGAGTTGAGGGGTGGCGTCGTGGGTGGTTCTGGGCGGATGGAGGGGACGGATTGTCGGGGAATATGGGCGGCGGATGTCACGGTGGTGATGTTGGACGCTGGTGGAGCGTGATGATGGTGGTGCAGCGAGGCAGAGAAAGGGAGGGAGACAGGGGAGTTTTTGAGATGGGGTGTTCGATCGGTGGAAGCGCACCTCGCCGGGAAGTGTGGGGGAGATGGGTAGAGAAGGCGAGGAGATTGGGCTGGTGTGGTGGCTGCGGTACGGTGGTGCAGCGGAGGGAAGAAGGGAAAAAAAGAGGCAGGGGAGGGGAGCAGGGATGCGACAGAGGAGGGAGCAGGGGGAGTATGGTGGTGGTCGAGTGATGGCCGAGTGGTGTTGCGGTTCTTGAGGTGGTGTTGAACGGTGGTCGATAGTGGTGGAAGATGGTGGTCGTGGGTGGTGGTTTGAATTACAGAAAATCAAGGAGGGTGGAATTGAATTTGTGTTTTGTTGATTTCTTGGAATTGAATTGAACAACAATCTGATTTTGTAAATAAGTAGAGTGATGAACAAGGAGAAGTCCTTGGTCTCCAAGGCATGAGTGTAGACAGATTTCAAGGTAAGGGGAGTGGGAAACATACGCGGAGAGGAGGAAGAAGAAGAGAAATGGAATTTTTCTCTTTCAATGGCATTTTTGTAATTTCACAAGATTAGGCCAAAATTTCTGAAATTATTGCTATTTTTGGAAACTACTAAAAATAGAAATGTTTAGTTAAAATAATTCCTTATAAAAATATCGTTAATGAAAAATAAATAAATTTTCGTTTATAAATCGTAAAAACGATTAAAATAACGAAATTCGATTATTTGTAATTATTTAAAACGAAATCAAGCTAATAAATATTTTTAATTTTAATAAATCAAGTTTAAAAATTTCGGGGTATTACATCGTTACCCCTTGGAAAAAGTTTCGTCCTCGAAACTGGAACTTAGTCGAACTTGCCATTCTTAGAATCATACAAGTCATATTTAACCGTTCTATTCGTCATTCATTGTAAACATACACGTCATAATCAATCATTTGACCTCACGCATAAGCATAGTTGATACATTACACATTCAACAGAAAACATCGTGATTCGTACATCATATCGTTCTTAGGCGACTATTTAAAGATATCTTGCTTTCATTTTCTATTGGGCTTCTTTGCTGCAGGAATCTTGTCGTTGACTTTCATTACTTGATTCGTTTTGATTATGATCTTCGATCTTTTCTTCTACGTTCAATAACTTCGTTGACCATGTTCATTGCAGGGATTTGAGTCCAATCATGTGACTAGGAATACATCGGTAGACATATGACTTTGTTACTTATCCTTTATATTCTAATTCGGCAAACCTCGGATTTTGTGGATAATTCTAAGCCATCAAGCGTGCCTTTATCAGAAACAATCTAGCTCCTAGAAAACTTAGTTCATATTACATGGTCCTATAGACATGTCATATGTTGATTTCCTAATCTCAATTCCATTGCATTCCTAAATAATTCATAATTCTTTTCGAATTTCTAACATTTATTGGTATCATCAACCTTATTGACAGATTAATTCTTTATTTTGGTTAAATCCTCAAGATCTTATTCACATGTCAACTCGAATGGGTCTTTTATCATAACTAATGTTGGGTTCATAGCATTTCCGTATAACTTCTTAGCTTCCTCAATATAGGCATATTGATCATCTTTTAGTCCTTCAGAATGCGTTTCTTTGATTTTACTTCAAAACAATGGTGTTCAACATTTTCTCTCCTAAGTCAAATTCTTTCAAACATGCAGGCTCAGCCCAAATTACGTGACTCGATCCTTGAACATAGCCTGGTTGAGGTCTCTACATATACTCAAAATATGCGTTAAATACTTTACCATAGATTAGTCTAGGTTGTTCACCCTAGATTGCCATTTCATAGCCTTTGAAACTTTCTTGCCAACTTGACATATTTCAAAACTTCGCGAACTCCTGTATTTTCCTCAAATTTGTTCCTTATGGTTCTCCATAATTCTTAAACTATCCATAGGTAGGTTTACTAAATGTAACGAAGCACGGGTCTTAATTGTGATTCATCAAGATCTCACATACAATTGATAATCCCAAAATAATTTCAGTGTACTTTATGGTATTTGGTTTACAACCCCTAGTATATTTTTAATAGCTCAACGAACCCTCAAAAATACTTTTGTACCACTTCCATTGATACCAGACATATGACGCATAATGGTACTTATCGTGATCCTCTATAATACTCATACATTATCGTTCCTTTGCACATAAGATCAGGGTTCCCAAGTGACTTTTGTATGTTATCGTTCTTCAAATGATTGCCTCAAATTAACTCATCTCACGACATAATGATAGGGTGAAACCTAAAATCTTGTTCACTCTAAAGGCGTCTATCATATATCCTCTTTGAAATATATTCACGCACTTACTATAGGCAAATATAATTTTCCTTTCCTTAGTTGTCTAATAAACTTTCAATCTCGACCTTTAGTCATTGGAGTAACTTACTCTTATTCTCTCATATGCATAAATGTCAATCTTCTTCATAATCTCCAACCTATCATCCTTTCATTACATCCCTAAATATGCCTGAACTTTCAGGTTACCTAGTACTCACTATCCTACTCATGTCAACCTATTTGGTATAAACTCTAAACATGTATGACAAATAATAAATGAAGGAATATCAACGAGTATCATACATAATAATTAGAAAAGAGAATTACAAGGACCATTGATAACATTTCTGCCTTTTTCATGTGGTTTTGTCATAGAATCTACTCCAATCATGGGTTTCTGAGGAATGCTAACAATGTCATTGGTTCTATGTTCATTGTCAATAGACGATCTTTTAGTACATGTAGCTGATGGTGATAGTTTAGAATGATCTCGAACCTAATGGTCATGACTTCCACAATGATCATTAATTTGTTCCTATCGCAAGTCCTTAATAATTCATAGTTGGTCTCGTACTTAAACATTTCCTTTTTCCTTAAGGTACTTGACTTCTATGTTTTACATATCATCTTGGTTGGCTCGGAAAAAGGTAGGATAGAAATTTAGGTAAGACTTTTGGCTCAATGCATCTGCAATAACATTTAGCCTTTCATGGGAGGATATTTTATATCAAGATCGTAAATACGACAGTTCTGCTCATGGACCTTGGGTTGGCGGGAAACGTCATCTATGACCTTTTTCCATTAAAACACATCTTAACCCATGTTTAGAAGCGTCACTATAAGTAACCAATATCTCAGTTCCAAATGTAAGAATATAGGTAATGGTGTAGACACCTACTTTTGTTCCCATTCCCGAAAGGGAAGGTTCGATGATGAGAACATAAATCTCCACTTGGCAACGCATCTCCTATAAAATAACGAATCTCGATCACCCTTTTCATTTCACCCGAACCTGCTATTTATAGAAACCTGCTAAAAATAGTAACTGGCGTAACGGGTAGTTGCTAAAAGTGGCAAGACATAAAAGATAGAAACCTGTCTGAATTAGGTGTTGCACTCCAACATAAATCCTAAAAGAGATAGAATTTGCAAGAGGAATCCTATTCCTAGTATAATTCGAAAATAAGAGTTACGTATTAATTAAAATCCTAACGAACCTAGAGTTCGTAACGGGCCCAGACGCATTCCGTCATAAAGTTAATGCGCACTAAAAGACTCGGATAAGTCTCAAACACTCCGGATTCTAAGAGTCCAAATCTGACAAAGAACTCGGCCCAAACATCATTTTCAACGCCCAGCCCTGGGCGCTGAAATTGCCTGGATCCCATTTTCAATGCCCAGAGCTGGGCGCCGATATCTTTAACGCCCAGCCCTAGGCGCCGAAAATACCTGGGACGTGTTCTCTCCTAATTCTTCTTGGATTAGAGCTCCACAATTCTATCTTTCCACGAACTCTTCCCTATAAATACAGCCCCAAATTCGACATGAAAAGGACACACAATTCATATTCTGAGTATTGACTCCAACCCGTAAGCCTAAGCCTCACGCTGCGAAATTGATCCCGCGTTCTGTCGCAATCGATCCAAAAATCGAACAGAACGTATCCTGTCCCTTGTAGCTGAAGAATTAAGCCCGGAAACTTGAGATTCTTTAAATAAAAGGAGAAATAGCAAAGCCAAAGTGGTTAGTTTTCTGAGAACCGTGACGCACCTCTTAAGGGTGCGTCGTAATGTGTCCTTTCGTATGATTTAGTCGCTTTCCTCGCCCTTTTATAAAACTGTTAAACTATTAAATCTGATTGTTCTATCACGCCTAATAAAGATAATATCTTGGGAAATTGAACTATCATGCTAGGTCCCTTAAATCAATCTAAACCAGATAATCACGATCGATCTAGAATTATGTGTTGCATATTGTTAAAATCAATTCAGATTAGTTTAATAGTTAACGCATGTCCCTTCAATTATTTATGCTGAGCTAGTAAGGATATCCTACCTCTGGAGTTATCGACGAGCGAGTACTCCTCTCGGTAGTTACAGTCCCCCGAACCCTCAATCTCTACCCTGCGGGTGTCCGTTGAGAGATCCCCACACCAGGGATCACAAGGGAACCTATGGCCATCGTGGTCAAACATAATTGCACTCCCTTTATGTCACGATAACCGGGTTTTGTCAGTTTTTCTCATTGTCGTTAAAAACTGAATGGCGACTCCTATATTACTAGTCAATTGGGTGTAAACTCACAGGAAATCCAATTACACTTGATTTGACAAAAAGAAACGTCACACCCACGAGGGACGAGGTCACGCATTAGCCTCGTGCTTTTTCGACCCCCTCACAAATGGCAACACGTCTCTTGAAATGTAGATTTACAATCATCATTCCTCACAAATTTGGGATTCTTCCTAACCAATCGGATTGTGGGTAAGGCAACTTTAGAAAAATCTTAATTAAATCTTCGATAATCTCCAGCTAAACCCATAAAACTTCATACTTCAGGGACATTGGTTGGTCTAGGATATTCCATAATTGCTTTTACTTCCTCATGACCAACAGATACACCTTTCTCAGAAATAATACGACCTAAAAACGATATTTCCTTAAGCCAGAATTTACACTTTGACAACTTAGCACATAATTGGTTTTCAATCAACATATCTAACACTTTTCTCAGATGATCCTCGTGTTCCTCATTACTCTTAGAATATACCCAAAATATCATCAATGAAAACAACTACAGAAAATGCGGTTCATTAAATTCATAAATTACAGCTGATGCATTAGTTAACCTAAAAGGTATTGCAACGAACTCATGGTAACCAAAGTTGGTTCTAAAGGTTGTCCTTGGAATATCCTCAAGTTTATTGTAAAGTTGATGGTATTCAGACCTCAAATCTATCTTTGAAAACACTTTTGCACCTCGTAGTTGGTCAAACAAATCATCAATACGGGGTAAAGGATACCTATTTTTAATAGTGATCTTGTTTAACTCTCCATAATCTATGCATAACCTCAAAGTTTTATCATTTTTCCTCCCGAATACGATAGGGCTCCCAAAAGTGAAGCACTCAGTTTAATATACCCTTATCCAAGTAAATCATTTAATTGTTCCCTCAATTCTTTGCAACTCAGTTGGTGTCATTCTATATGTTTCTTTAATTTAATTTAATGCTAAAGTTTTAACTCTCTCGGTGGAGGCATACTAGGTTTCTTTTCTGGAAAACATATTCACAAACGATAGCTGTGTCAGTGGGTGGTGATCGACAACACTACAAGGATAACCAGAAAAACTCACCATCGGTCATTAGGGGTTTTCAAAGCAGAGACAATTTGAATCATTGGTTTTCTTCACTAACTTTTGGGACGAAATCATATCCTCATTTGTCATTTCGGTCACACTATGCCCCAAACAATTAATGTTAGCTTCATACTCAGTCAGCCAATTCATTCCCATAAATTACATCAAACTAGATAGGTCGAAGGCTATTAAGTCAGCTGGAACTCAACTTTCTCTTATCACCATACGACAATTTCTATGTCAGAATTTGTCTACTAGGAAAGAAAACATTCATAAATGCATCGATATGGGCATAATACTCGTGGGTAATGTGGTTATCATTGTGAACATGGTGCTCGTTGCGAGCCATTAGGAACATCATTAGTAGCCTCGATAGACAACATTCATCATAATAGGTTTCAACAAATTGAAGCAATTAAATCATAGAAAATAAGCCCTTTTATCCCGTTCATACGCTCACACTCATATTCATTTTTAACTTAGTTAACATTGTAGACACCTAAATCGTGTGTCCCCACTGGGATGATGACGATACCATTATCCTTATTAGGCGGCTGGAGCAACTCCGTGCGGAAATTCCAATTGCTAAGAACGCTTCCAAAGCCCAAAGCCAAAATCCAATCCCCGAGGCCGTTCCCCTTTCGGAGCTCGGTACAAAATACAATTTTCAAAAATCAATTTCAAAATCCAAGTACAATCTCACCCAATGGACTATCCCATTGGTTTTAGAAGGCCTTTTCCAGTTAAAATGACACTAAGCAATACAAATTCGGGCGCCGACCCACAAAACCGAGCAAGCCGGGCCTCGTCCCGTAAACCCCAAATTCAAAAACCCGAAACGGCTTGTTTTTAGAGGCAAATCAAGTCTTAACCCCCAAGAAAACACTACGTGCCAAACTTCGTACAAATCGTACGAAGGTACACCAATACAAGACAAAGTAAGGACGGAGCCCGCGCCCTTGTTTTGGCAGCATCTGCGCCACGTCAAGCACCGCCTGGCGCTAGTGCTGCGCTGGACGCTGGCGTTGGCTGGCGTTTAGCAGCAAATCCTCCTATAAATACCCTTAATTCTAAGCATTAAGGAAGGAAAAATTGAAACATAACGTCGTAATACAAAAATTGCCCCTCAAATCAAAATCCAAAAATCCTCCAAAATCTCATACAACATTTCAAGTTCTAAGCAATTGGGAGCTCTAAAAGGAATTCTTGCCTAAGCCTAAATAGGTAATTCCGAATCCCACCATATTCAATCATGTTTCTTTGATTTTCCTATTTCAAAAATGATTAGTAATTTGGCATTTTTAACAATAAAAATGTCACTTACAACAATCATACATTTCTTTAAAAATCCAAACTTTATGTGATGCAAAATACAAACTTTCTAGATTCAATGATGTTCATGGTTGTTTGTAATCACTTCCTTGAACTAGAATCACCTTCAAAATATGGAGTAATCAAAGATGATACCTTTCTAATGTTTAAAGGTTTAGTCTTTGAGATTCAAGACTCCACTTTTCAAATTTCAAGTTCAAGTTTCAAGATCCAAGGATGTTTAGGGTTGTTCATAATCACTTCCCTAAAACTAGGATCATTTCGAAGTAAGAGCTCATCAAAGATCTAACCTTTTCAACATTAAAAGGCTCGATCTTTGAGATTCAAGTGTCTTGAGTTCAATATTTCAAGTTTCAAGTTCAATATTTCAAGTTTCAAGTTCAATATTTCAAGTTCAAATTCAATATTTCAAGTTCAAGTTCTATATGCAAAATCTAGGATACTTTGGGTGAACAGTCCATCCTAAGTTGATATTTTTTAGCTTTGACTCCGTGTCGGACGCACTTATTTTTAAGTAGCCGTTTGGCGTTCGGACCTCATGTGCTTAAATTCTATTTCAATATTGCAATTTCTATTCCGCAATTTCAATTATGCACCTTTCAATTACACACCTTTCAATTCCGCACCTTTCAATTCCGTACCTTTCAATTACGCAATTTCAATTCCGCACTTTCAATTCCGCAACTTTACTTGCCTAGTCCTTCTAGGCAATGTGGACCTACTCCCTAGTCCATTTCTAGGGGGTCTTGTACTTTACTAATTCCGCACTTATTTTCAATTGTGATGTACTTTACTAATTAATATGCTGATTTTCAGGTCGTCCCAACTTGATAAGGAAATAAACGCGAAGTAGGATCATTTCACCCTTCGGCTATTTTGATTACCTACGAGCACGAGTATTTCATTAACGTTCCCCAGTGGAGTCGCCACTGTTAGGGGGTCGAAAAAGCACGAGGCTAATGCATGACCTCGTCCCTCGTGGGAGTGACGTCGTCAGATCAAGTGTAGTTAGATTTCCTGTGAGTTTACACCCAATCGACTAGTAATATAGGAGTCGCCATTCAGTTTTTAACGAAAATGAGAAAAATTGACAAAACTCGGTTATCGTGGCATAAAGGGAGTGCAATTATATTCGACCACGACGGCCATAGGTTCCCTTGTGATCCCTGGTGTGGGGATCGCTCAACATACACCCGCAGGGCAGAGATTGAGAGTTCGGGGGACTGTAACTACCGAGAGGAGTGCTCATCGATAACTCCAGAGGCAGGTTATCCTTACTAGCTCAGCATAAATAATTGAAGGGACATGCGTTAACTATTAAACTATTCTGAATTGTTTTTAGCAATATGCAACACATAATACTAAATCGATCGTGATTATCTTGTTTAGACTGATTTAAGGTACCTAGCATGATAGTTCAATTGTCCAAGGTATTATATTTATTAGGCGTGATAGATCAATCAAATTAATAGTTTAACAATTTTATAAAGGGGTGATGAAAGCGATTAAATCATGCGAAGGGACACATTACGACGCACCCTTGAGAGGTGCGTCACGGTTCTCAGAAAACTAACCACTTGGCTTTGCTATTTCTCCTTTTATTTAACGAATCTCGGGTTTTTGAGCAGTGTTCTAGTATTTAGGCCTAATTCATCAGCTACAAGGGACAGGATACGTTCTGTTCGACTTTTGGGTCGATTGCGACAGAACGCGGGATCAATTTCGCAGCGTGAGGCTTAGGCTTAGGGTTGGAGTCAATACTCAGATTATGAATTGTGTCCTTTTTTCGTCGATTATGAGGCTGTATTTATAGGGAAAGAGTTGGTGGAAAGATAGATCTTTAGAATCCGAACCCAAAGAGAATTCGGAGACAACACGTCCCAGGTATTTTCAGCGCCCAGGGCAGGGCGCCGAAGATTTCGGCGCCCAGACCCAGGCGTTGAAAATAGGGTCTGAGCCGAGCCTTTTGTCAGATTTGGACTCTTAATCACCGAGCTTTTGAGACTTATCCGAGTTTCTTAGTGCGTATCAGCTTATGACGGAATGCGTCTGGGCCCGTTGTTTTGGGCAAATTCGACTTAGAGACGAGCTTGCCTTGATGAAGGTGCTAACAATTGATCGAGCTAGATAATTGAAAATGGTGAGAGCAAGATGTAATAGCATAGGATAATTGTTGGTTTATTACTCGAAAATGATGTATGTAAAATAGACAAGACTAAGCCATTTTATAGGCATTTACAACAAGAATGTAACGTTTATGGAATAATTGCCCATAATTAGATAATAAATACGTAATGAAGGCCGGATTCATCAAAGGTTTGTAACGTCCGTTTTGAGCCCAGCAGTTGGGAATGCCGTTCGAATAATGCCACCTTGCGCCTTGTTGGCAGCCACGTAAGCAATGCTTGCCACGTATGCCCACGTCACCAAGAGGGTATTTTTCCCCCTAACAATTGTCCCCAAATCCATTTTGAATTTATTCCGGGAAGTTCATAAAAAGGAGAAATGGGTTTCACGGAAGGAAAAAACGGAAACCGCCTCTTAACCTCCCCAACACTGACGGCGTCAAGATCATGATGACTTTTGCCTTGGAGACGCCAACCGTCCATCTGCGCCAATAAATAGGACTGCGCTTCCAACCATCCGCAATCACTTCTGCAATCTCTCTCTTCTCTTTCCCAGAAAAAACGATCGGCGCTCTTTCTCTCTCCTTTTTCCAGGTAACTGCCCATCTTCCTTCTTCTTCTCTTCTTCTTTCTTTCTTTGATTCCTTTCATGTCGCAACGAATGGGGACGAAATCCACCCGTGCGAAGAACAAGAGAGTGGTGGTGGAGTGCAATCTGACTGAGGGGCCGATTTTCAGCCATACCCACATTCTGGACAAAAAGAATGCTCGGCTGGCCACTTGGGGGAAGCAGGATGTGGAGGCGCTCAGGGAGGAGTGTGGTTTTCCTCCGTCGGCGGTAATTCGTTTGCCGCAGCCCGACGAACGGGCCGATTGGGTATCGGACGGCTGGGTGTGCTTCTACGAGTATCCCTTCAGAATTGGGTATACTTATCCCTTCTCGCCACTGGTGCGAGGAGTTCTAAGGGCACTAGTGGTGCCGCCGGTGCAACTGATGCCGCAGGTCTGGAGGGTGATGCACTTGGTCGACCACCTGGCCGGCAAACTGGACATGGAGTTCCGGGTTGAGGACCTTGTGTACACCTACAAGGTCCAAAATTACGGGGCTGGTAGGTACTTGCTGCATGTCAAGGATGATAGGGAGGCTCTTCTTGGTGCGGACAAGTCGAACGACCGCGGGTGGATGGGTCGGTTCTTTTTTGTGGAGTTGGCTAGTTTAGGGCCCAACTCCGACTTCTTGACGGGGGAGTGGATGGCTAGAGGTATTTTGTTTGGTTTTGGTGTTTTTTGGGCTTGTTGATTTGACTTTGTCTCACTTCTGCGTTTTTGTAGGTGCATCCTTCGACACAGTTGGTGTTGGTGCCGAAGCCATAGAAAAGACTGTTGTGCTGTTGGGGGTCCCTCTAAAGGACAGAGCTTTCATCGGCCTCAAGTTCGAACGCGAGGAGCCTTTTCAAGAAGAAGAAGTTTCTGAACCTGCGAACATGTCGACATCAACAGGTAAACATGGGTTAAGGTTAGTTTACATTTTGTTTGGGTTCGTCGCCCTTTTAAATACAAAATGCAAATTACAACTGCTGTGACGAGACTGAGTCGTCAAATAAATGCTATCAACAGGTACTGGCCCGTCGACACGCTCTGGCAAGGCCCCATCTGCGGATGCATTGCTGAGGAAGAGGATGGAGTCACTGGGAAGTGTGTCTCGAGCCAAACCCATCACTGTGTTGTCACCACCGAGGCCGCCAAAGGCTTCAACTGACACCACGGTGACGGAGGAGACCAGCTCGCTTCTGCCTGCTGAGAAAAAGCTGCCGCCTCCATCTCGGAAGAGGAAGCTTGCAGTGGAGTTTCCTGACGACTATGGGTCGGCAGATGCGCCACGGGTTCAGCTTTGGCCTGAAGTCGATCGTCTCTGGATGCCGTCAAGCCGGGAGCGCCATGAGTCTTTGTCCCCAGTAGCTACAAATGTAGAGAGCGTCTCGGATGCATGGAGGGTATGTGTTTGCTTTTTCTTTTCAATTTCTTCGCCTCTGGCACCCTCATCTCGTCACTTTAGAAACTTTAAATAATTTGCTTTCGCAAAGGCGCTGCAATCTGCTCTAGCCACACGTCATCATGTCATCATGTTAGAAGATCCAATAGTAAAACTGAAAAATGACATGAAGAAGGCAAAGCAGGAGGTTGGTCGTCTTGGCGGTGTAGACACCTACTTTTGTCCCCATTCCCGAAAGGGAAGGTTCGATGATGAAAACGTAAATCTCCACTTGACAACGCATCTCCTATAAAATAACGAATCTCATTACCCCTTTTCATTTCACCCGAAACTTGCTATTTATGGAAACCTGCTAAAAATAGTAACTGCCGTAATAGGTAGTTGTTAAAAGTGGCAAGTCATAAAAGATAGAAACCTGTCAGAATTAGGTGTTGCACTCCAACATAAATCCTAAATGAGATAGAAATTGCGAGAGAATCATATTCCTAATATGATTTGAAAGTAAGAGTCACGTATTAATTAAAATCCTAACGAGCCTAGAGTTCGTAACGGGCCCAGACGCATCCCGTCACAAGGTTAATACGCACTAAAGGACTCAATTAAATCTTAAATACTTCGGATTCTAGGAATCCGAATCTGACTAAGAAAAACAGCCCAGACCCTATTTTCAACGCCTGGCTCTGGGCGCCAAAATCATCGGCGCCCAGGCCTGGGCGCTGAAAATACCTGATACGTGTTTTTTCCTAATTCCTCGTGGATTAGAGTTCTGCAATTCTATCTTTCCACGAACTCTTTCCTATAAATAGACCCTTAAGTTCGACGTGAAAAGAACACGACAACACACAATCATATTTTGAGTATTGACTCTAAACCCCTAAGCCTAAGCCTCACGCTGTAAAACCGATCACGCGTTCTGTCGCAATCGATCCATAAATCGAACATAACGTATCCCGTCCCATAATTTGAGATTCGTTAAATAAAAGGAGAAATAGCAAAGTCAAAGTGGTTAGTTTTCTGAGAACCGTGACACACCTCTCAAGGGTGCGTCGTAATGTGTCCCTTTTCCATGGTTTAATTGCTTTCCTCGCCCTTTTATGAACTGTTAAACTAACTAAAATCTGATTGTTCGATCACGCTTAATAAATATGATATTTTTGGGAAATTGGATTATCATGCTAGGTCCCTTAAAACAATCTAAATCAGATAATCGCGCTCGTTCTAGTACTATAAGTTGCATATTTTTTAAATCAACTCAGATTAGTTTAATAGTTAACGCATGTCCCTTCAATTATTTATGCTGAGCTAGTAAGGATATCCTGCCTCTGGAGTTATCGAAGAGCGAGTACTCCTCTCGGTAGTTACAATCCCCCGAACCCTCAATCTCTACCCTGCGGGTGTACGTTGAGCGATCCCCACCACCAGGGATCACAAGGGAACCTACGGCAGTCGTGGTCAAACATAATTGCACTCCCTTTATGTCACGATAACCGGGTTTTGTCAGTTTTTCTCATTGTCGTTAAAAACTGAATGGCGACTCCTATATTACTAGTCAATTGGGTGTAAACTCACAGGAAATCCAATTACACTTGATTTGACAAAAAGAAGCGTCACACCCACGAGGGACGAGGTCACGCATTAGCCTCGTGCTTTTTCGACCCCCTCATAGTGGCGACTCCACTGGGGATAGTGAAGGAAATACTCGTGCTTGTAGTTAATCACAATGCCGAAGGGTGAATGATCCTACCCCGCGTTTATTTCCCAATCAAGTTGGGACGACCTGAAAATCAGCATATTAATGTGAACGGACTGAACCGCATAACGACTCTTGGCTACCTTGGTGTTTCATCTTGGGAGTTGGGACTAAGGATACCCATCGCCAACCGGGGGGTGCATACGCTTCGAATGTTGTCCAGTCGGCACTTTCGCTAGTAGTACACCCGTCCCAAACCCAATCGCTCGCCCATTAGGTCCTCTAGCCTGCATGCCCCCTTGGCTTGCACTTGCGGGTTGGCCTCTTGAGCGAAATTCGTCTGCTGAAGACACTACCTCGACCGGGGCATGTGTTGGATCTACGATAGAAGCGGTACCAAGCCAGGCGCAAATAACTACCCATAGAAGCCTATCATAAACTATATGACATATTATTATTGCCTCATGATGAAATGTTAGTTATGTGTAGCGAAATATATAATTGTGTGTGACAAACTATCCTAGAAAAACCAACGACCTTAAAAATCGCCCAAACATTCATAAACCACTTTGCCAAAGAGTTTTACCGAAACACGTGTTCCGCAAACCCGAACGATCGCCACAGAAATAAGCGACGCTCGGGATGGCCTGTAACGAATCCCACAAACGCTACACAACGCGTAAAGGACGTTATTAGGCAAGCACGCAAAATCGAAGTCGCATAAACAAAAGTAGACGCAAACAGAAAACGAGAACCAGCCAGGGACGTATTTTGAACGCCCCTGGCTGGGCGCCAGAATTTCTCACGCCCTACGCTGGGCGCTGAAGTTGCTGCTTGGCCTTCTGGTCAGGCGCAGCAGCCTCGGTGCCCATGCAAAAGGAAAATACGTAGCACAAAAAAACGTTCGTAAAAAGAATTGCTACGGGGTGTAAGAAAAGCACTCGATTTCAAAAGCGACTCGTAAAAAATTAATAACTCTTTGTGTCGTTGTTAGGCCTCCTACGACGACAATGCTCGGCACTAAAAACCGAACATGCTAATAATTATGAATGTCACACGGGCAAGTGTTTCGAAAATCCAAAGAATGACCAAAGGAAAAAAAAAAACTAAAAAGTGTACCAACAAAAGAAAGACTGAAAAACCAATAGAGAGAGTCGAAGTCTAGACTAAGTAATACTTGAAACTTTGGGACCTAAACTTTAGCTTATCTTATGCATAGGACTGGTCCTGCCACTTGGTGCCGATCAGGAAATCAACGGTTAGTGCGCCTCGAAGATACATCGCCAGCACCAGGTTTAGTGACTCCAAGCTCCGTCCGTCATCCCTCATTTCAAGGATCTCCGTTTCCCCAACCTCGATTCGCACCCTCAAACATGTCCATCGAAGAATTGCAAGAGCAGATGGCTCAAATGACCCAACTCATGGGCCAATTGAAAATGGAAAACGAAGCCTTAGCGGCTGCGCAAGCCAAAAACGACCTCGATAACGAGAAGAGGATTGAAAAAATGGTCCTACAGCAAACCATGGGGAGCAAGTACTTCACCCTCGATCCTGAACCTTTTCCTGGCAAACTACCAGAAAAGTTTAGTTCATCTGACTTACCAAAGTTTAAAGCCACGGACAATCCCCGTGATCATCTATTGAGCTTTGTGAATGCCATGAACTTGAAAGGCGTGGACAAGTCCATGTATTTACCTGCCTTTCCTTTGTCCTTGAAACCTGTGCCGCTCAAATGGTACTATCACCAGGACCCTAAGCTCTTCCCCACTTGGGAAGACTTTGTCAATGTCTTCATCAAGCAATACTCGTCGAACATGGATTTTCAAGTCACCATGCGCGAGCTGGAAGTTCTCTTCCAAAAGAAAAATGAGGGTTTCACAACCTACTTTGCTAGATGGAGAGATCACGCGGCCCAGCTAATCAATAGGCCTCCCAAAACAGAATTGGACCAAAAATTCATTGACAATCTGGACCCGGCCTACAGACAGCACCTTAGGTACCTGGGACTTGACACTTTCAAAAGAGTTTATGATGTGGGAATAAAGATCGAGGATGATCTCGCAAAAATAATACAAAGTAAACCCGCATACAAAAGCAATACCTACAACAGGGGCAACACATCCCAAGCCCAAGAAGTCCATGCCGTAGAGGAGACTCCCGCCCGAAGAACCTCTGGAAGATGGGTTCGAGACCGAAAGTTTGCCCCACTCGGGTCGTCTTTGGTACAAGCCTTTGAAAGACTAACCAATCAAGGAAAGTTGAGACCTATAGGCCCCACCCGTGACCCTCCTGTCAAGAACAAATATTGGGTCGAAGGTACTTACTGCAAATTCCATCAAGGAAATGGGCATGACACCGAAAACTGCTGGAATCTAAAACATACGATCCAGGACATGATAGAGGATGAAGTGATACCTCTCCCTAACGTTGGCAAACCCAACAACAACAAGAGCCCACTCGGCTCTTGTCACATCTCTCTCGACCAACCAGAAAATGAGAACTTCGACCCTACGGTGTACATTACACCCCAAGGTGCACCACCCGCTGTGGTCCCTATGGATCGAATCGAGAGAGAAGTATGTGGTGTGTGGAATGATGATGCTGAAGATATTTACCTATCTCAAGTGTCGGGCCAGGACCTCTTTACTGAAACTTGGCCCGGGTATGCTCTCATTGACACCACCCCTCAGGAGCCCGAGGTCGACAACCTCACCCGATCCAGAAGGATATACCAACCGGATATTCACCCACCTCCTATGGGCGATATCCTAGTTAGGCAAACTCCTGAGAATGGACGGCACACCACTGTCGCGGAAGTCATTGAAAATCCTCTCTTAAAACAACTAAAAAGAACCAAAGCCGAAATTACCATCTGGGATCTGTAGACACCTACTTTTGTTCCCATTCCCGAAAGGGAAAGGTTCGATGATGAAAGCGTAAATCTCCACTTGACAACGCATCTCCTATAAAATAACGAATCTCGATTCCCCTTTTCATTTCACCCAAAACCTGCTATTTATGGAAACCTGCTAAAAATAGTAACTGCCGTAATGGGAAGCTGTTAAAAGTGGCAAGTCATAAAAGATAGAAACCTGTCAGAATTAGGTGTTGCACTCCAACATAAATCCTAAATGAGATAGAAAACTGCAAGAATCCTGTTCCTAATATGATTCGGAAACAAGAGTTACGTATTAATTAAAATCCTAACGAGCCTAGAGTTCGTAACGGGCCCAGACGCATTCCGTCATGAAATTGATACGCACTAAAAGACTCGATTAAGTCTCAAACACTACGGATTTCAGGAATCCGAATCTGACTAAGAAAACAGCCCAGACCCTATTTTCAACGCCTGGCTCTGGGCGCCGAAATCTTCGGCGCCCAGGCCTGGGCGCTGAAAATACCTGGGTACGTGTTTTTTCCTACTTCTTTGCGGATTAGAACTCTGCAATTCTATCTTTCCACAAAATCTTCCCTATAAATACAGCCCCAAATTCGACGTGAAAAGAACACACAACACACAATTATATTCTGAGTATTGACTCCAACCCTCAGTCTAAGCCTCACGCTGCAAAACTGTTCACGCGTTCTGTCGTAATCGATCCATAAATCGAACAGAACATATCCTGTCCCATAATTGAGATTCGTTAAATAAAAAGGAGAAATAGCAAAGTCAAAGTGGTTAGTTTTCTGAGAACCGTGACGCACCTCTCAAGGGTGCTTCGTAATGTGCCACTTCTCGATGATTTAATTGCGTTCCTCGCCCTTTTTATGAACTGTTAAACTAACTAAATCTGATTGTTCTATCACGCCTAACAAATATAATATTTTCGGGAAATTGGATTATCATGCTAGGTCCCTTAATACTATTTAAATCAGATAATCACGATCGATCTAGTATTATATGTTGCATATTGCTAAAATCAACTCAGATTAGTTTAATAGTTAACGCATGTCCCTTCAATTATTTATGCTGAGCTAGTAAGGATATCCTGCCTCTGGAGTTATCGACGAGCGAAGTACTCCTCTCGGTAGTTACAGTCCCCCGAACCCTCAATCTCTACCTTGCGGGTGTATGTTGAGAGATCCCCACACCAGGGATCACAAGGGAACCTACGGCCGTCGTGGTCAAACATAATTGCACTCCCTTTATGTCACGATAACCGGGTTTTGTCAGTTTTTGTCATTGTCGTTAAAAACTGAATGGCGACTCCTATATTACTAGTCAATTGGGTGTAAACTCACAGGAAATCCAATTACACTTGATTGAATAAAAAGAATCGTCACACCCACGAGGGACGAGGTCACGCATTAGCCTCGTGCTTTTTCGACCCCCTCATAGTGGCGACTCCGCTGGGGATAGTGAAGGAAATACTCGTGCTTGTAGGTAATCAAAATAGCCGAAGGGTGAAACGATCCTACCCCGCGTTTAACTCCCCATCAAGTTGGGACGACCTGAAAATCAGCATATTAATGTGAACGGGCAGAACCGCATAACGAATCTCGGCTCCCTCGGGAGTTGGGACTAAGGATACTTTTTTTCGCCAATAGGGGGGTGCATACGCCGCGCATGTTGCCCACTCGGTACTTGTGCAGGTAGTACACCTATCCCGAACCCAATCGCTCGCTCATTAGGTCCCTCTCGCCTGCATGCCCCCTTGGCTTGCACTTGCGGATTGGCCTCTTGGGCGAAATTCGTCTGTTGAAGACACTACCTCGACCGGGGCATGTGTTGGATCTACGATAGAAGCGGTACCAAGCCAGGCGCAAATAAACTACCCATAGAAGCCTATCATAAACTACATGACATATTTAATTTTCAAATCCATGTTTGTAATGTAGTTATGTGTAGCGAAATATGTGATTGTGTGTGACAAACTATCCTAGAAAACCAACGACCTTAAAAATTGCCCAAACATTCATAGACTAATTTGCCAAAGAGTTATACCGAAACACGTGTTCTGCAAACCCGAATGATCGCCACAAAAATAAGCGACGCTCGGGATGGCCTGTAACGAATCCCCCAAACGCTGCTACGCGTAAAGGACGTTATTAATAACTCTTTGCGTCGTTGTTAGGCCTCCTACGACGGCAATGCTCGACACTAAAAGTCGACCATGCAAATAATTATGAATGTCACGCGGGCAGAGATTTTCGAAAATATAAAGAGTTCAAAGTGCACACATAGCACTCCAAATATACTAGTCCGACTTAAGGGTAGCCATAGAATGTCTAAAAAACCGACTCACTAAAAAAACTAATGTGTCTCCTACTCCACAACAATAATGCAGGGCCCCTGAGTACTTGCCCGTGATAGCCATCAAGGAACACGATGGGAGAAGCATATCCCGAACATCTATACCTAGAGGTCGCACAAACCCAAGAGATGCATGCTCTGGGACACGACCCTTTACGTTCTCAAAGGCCACGCGCCCCAAAGAATCATGCTATGCCAAAAACGCTCCCCAATTCACATGCTTTCGGGCTATTGTTTGGGTTAGAAAAGAAAAGAGCGAAGAAAGAAACAGAAATTATGGCATTAGCTCTCCAAGATGAAGTGTTCGATCCTACTAAATTGATCGCTCCATCACCCTCAAAAGATGACCAAATCCAACGAGGGTGGCGCAAGACTTTCAAATGGACTAATGCTCGCGGGATGAAGTTCAAGATATCTGCGGGAGAGGGTCCGATGTACGAAGAATTAGAGTCTGAATCCGAGTCTGACTCCGAGTCCGAACCTAGCAAAATCGTAACCCCTCCCAAAAATAGTTTAGACCCGGAAATCTCTACTCCGGGAGATCTTTTTGATGTAATGCTTCATGACTTTAATAAGATAAACAAAACTTTTGAGTATGTGCCGCTTAAAAATCCGAGTAATAATGCAGAATGTCTCGCCACTAATGAGCACGAAAAAGAGCTAGAAGAGGAATATACCGAATTAATAAAAGCTGTAAGTGAACAAGAACTCAAAACTCCTATAATTGAGGACACAGAATCGGTAAATATTGGAACAGAAGAAAATCCTAAAATTATTAAAATTGGCCTCACCTTAACTTCCACTGAAAAGGCTGACCTAATCTCCACTTTGCGGGAATTCGAGGGTGTCTTTGCTTGGTCCTACAAAGACATGCCAGGAATAGATCGAGAAATCGCTGAGCATAAAATTCCGCTAGATCCCAAAATGACGCCAGTAAAACAAAAGCTACGGCGGCTCAAACCAGAGATAGCCTTGAAAATAAAAGATGGACGAGTGCGAATGTGTGTAGACTTTCGAGACCTCAACAAAGCCAGTCCTAAAGATGACTTCCCTATATCTCACATTGACATACTAGTAGACAACACCGCAGAGCACGCGCTCCTCTCCTTTATGGACGGGTACGCCGGATATAATCAAATACTCATGGCAGAAGAAGACATGGAAAAAACAACTTTCATTACCCCTTGGGGTAGATATTGTTACACTGTAATGCCTTTTGGTTTGAAAAACGCGGGGGCCACCTATCAAAGAACAGCCAGCACGTTACTCCATGACATGATACACAAAGAAATCGAAGTCTATGTGGACGACATGATCGTCAAATCTAAAGACCGGCATGGTCACCGCCCGGCACTTAAAAAGTTCTTCACCCGAATCTTGAAATATAACATGAGACTAAATCCACAAAAATGTGTGTTCGGGGTAACCTCGGGAAAATTTCTAGGATATGTTGTTAGTACGCGAGGAATCGATATTGACCCATCTAAGATCAAAGCCATTACCGAAATGCCCCCACCAAAAACTGAAAAACAGATAAGGGGCTTCCTAGGAAAGCTGCAATACATTAGTAGGTTCATTTCCAAGCTTACTATGACTTGTGAGCCAATATTCAAAAAATTAAGAAAATAAGAAAGGGTCGAATGGGATGAACAATGCCAAACTGCCTTCGATAAAATCAAAGAATACCTAAGCAAACCACCCGTCCTCTCCCCGCCTTTGCCTGGAATCCCTTTACGCCTATACCTAACCGTCATGGATACTGCAGCGGGAGCTATGCTCTCATAGTGTGTACATGGATCCGAGCGAGCCATTTACTACTTGAGCAAGAAGTTCATAAAGTACGAGACGAGATACACAGAACTTGAGAAAACCTGCCTCGCCCTCGTCTGGGCATCCAAAAAACTCAGACATTACCTATTGGCCCACACTGTTCATATAGTGTCACGACTAGACCCCTTAAAATCCATGTTTGAAAAGCCCGCCCTAAATGGTCGCCTGTCCAGGTGGCTAGTCATGCTCTCAGAATTCGACCTAAAATTCATGCCAGACAAAACAATCAAAGGAAGAGCGGTAGCCGAATTCCTGGCCGAGCATGCCACGAATGAGGAAACCACGAAAGCTTACCTCCTCCCCGACGAGGAACTTCTGATGATACGAGACGACTATTGGACACTATACTTTGATGGCGCGTGCAACCAGAAAGGATGCGGCGTCGGAGTTCTCCTAGTCAGTCCTGAAGGGGCCCATATACCAATTTCCGTCAAACTTGACTTCGAGGCCACAAACAACGCCGCCGAATACGAGGCCTGCATATTTGGGCTAGAGGCCGCAGTTAGCCTCGGAGTCAAACATCTACAAGTCTTCGGGGATTCTTCCCTAATAATCAACCATATATCCAAAAGATGGAAGGTCCGAAGCACTAGTCTCTCAAAATATCAAGCTCACTTAGACCAAATAGTCGAGCAATTTGAAAAAATAGAGTATACGTACTTGCCAAGAGACGACAACCAATTCGCGGATGCACTAGCGAAGCTAGCTTCAATGCTCAACATCCCGAATGAATGGGACGGAATGACCCTTCGGGTCGAGCGAAGGAAAGAGCCGGCTTATTGCTGTACCATAGACTCCGAACCTGAAAACACCGAAGAAGAACCACGGTACACGGACATCCTTCGTTACAAAACAAGTGGGGAATTTCCCCCAAACACCTCCACGCGAGCACAAAAGGCCCTACGCCTCCTCGCTTCACAATATAGCATAATTCTGGGAGAACTGTACAAATACACGCCGAATAACATCAAGTTACTTTGTGTCCACCAAAACCAAGCCCAAAGACTAATGGAAGAGTACCATAACGGCGTGTGCGGACCCCATATGAACGGAAAAATGCTATCCCGAAAAATATCCCGCTCAGGGTACTATTGGACCACTATGGAAACCGATTGCCATCACTTTGTTAACTTGCCCAAAATGCCAAATCTTCAGTAACCTTAACCATTTGCCTCCCTCAGAACTATACACCTTCACTTCTCCATGGCCCTTTTCCACTTGGGGTATAGATATAATCGGCAAGGTAACACCAACAGGCTTAGGGGGACACGAGTACGTTTTAGTCGCAATTGATTACTTCACTAAATGGGTAGAGGCAGTCTCCTATGCAAAATTAACGGCCAAACATGTCGCTCGATTCCTAGAAAAGAACATATTCTGTCGATACGGGGTTCCATATGAAATCATAAGTGACCAAGGTTCCCACTTTAGGGTCGAAGTCCAAGACCTGCTCGAAAAATATCATGTCAAACACCATAAATCCTCTCCCTACCGGCCGCAAATGAACGGCGCGGTAGAGGCGGCCAACAAAAATATTAAAGTCATAATCGAAAAAATGGCCGAAAATTATAAGGATTGGCCCAACAAATTACACTTCGCATTATGGGGCTATCGAACCTCAATCCGCACCTCCATTGGAGTAACACCCTACTCCTTGGTATACGGAATGGAAGCAGTTCAACCGATCAAGTTGGAAATTCCCTCCCTCCGGATCGTCCTAGAAAGCAAGCTACCCGAAGCTGATTGGGTTCAAGCTAGGTACGACGAGCTCGTCCTTTTAGACGAACGGAGGTTGAGAGCTTTACATCACGTGCAAGTGTATCAAAAGCGCATCGCAAGGCAATTCAACAAAAGAGTCAAACCTCGAAATATCAAAGAAGGCGATTTTGTATTAAAAGAAGTCCGCGCACCTACTACGGACCCTCGAGGAAAATTCCGGCCTAACTGGACAGGACCATATTTTGTAAAGACCATCCTACCTGGCGGAGCAGTCCAACTAGCTGACATAGATGGAGCGGAATTCGCTAACCTTACGAACTTAGACCAATTGAAAAAGTACTATATTTAAAGTCCAGTCCGGAGTTAAGGCATCTAATAAAACACGTTAAGACTCATAAGCAAGCATTATGTACATTACTCTAAGCAAACGGCATAAAACTCGATAAAGTAGGAAAAGCGAAGGACAAAACTTCAACGCCCAGATCTGGGCGCTGTTATTTTTCACGCCCAGGCCTGGGCGACGATATTTCTTTCGCCCTTGAACGGGCGTCGTTCTCTCTTGCCACCTATCTTCCCGATTCTGCAAGTGTTCGTACTCCTTTTTCGAACCATCAAAAGAACCACGAACACTTGGGGGGGGAAGCAGACGTGTAATGAACACCCTTTCAATTTTTTTTTTCAAAAGCTAGAACTACGCGCGACCTGATTCTGACAAGATACGTAGACAATCCTTATCAAGGATTCGGTCCAATAAAAATTAAAAAATAATAAAGTCATGCAACGCATCAAGAAGAAAAGATATTGCAAGGGGCACTATACCCTAACCCATGCACGGGAAAGACCAAATAGAATGAAAAACAAAGCCACAAGAATTTTCAGGAACAAGCGCAACAAAGGAGTATGGCACGAGTCGGCAAAAAACAAAAAAATAGTGAGCATGCATATGTAATACCCCAAGTAGTCGGTTAGTCTAAAAATATGTGTGCACTCTTGTATGAACTCATTATTTTTACAAAAGTCTTTCCCTTTTCAAAATTCGTCGTTGGTTTAGAAAGCTAATATTACTATAATATGTTAAAACAAAGCCCACGGAAGGCTCAAAACATTCTTGCACCAAAAAAACGCAAAAAAATATATATACATGCGGAATACAAGAATGAATATGTACAAAACAGGAGGTAAGCCTAAGACTCGTCATCGGCTCCATGTCTCCAAGCCTCGCCGGTCCATCCACTCCACTCCCCGTGGTATGAAGGCCCCCAGCATGAATCACCGCAAAAATGAGGCTGTGACAGCAACTCGGGGCTAGGCTCTCGGGCCACCGACACGGAACGTCACCTACGCTCCGGCTCGGACCTCTCCCCGGAAGAACTCACCCCCGCGTCGGAACGGCGATGCCATAGGGGCGAGTGCCGTGGCCTCTCTCTCTCACGACCGTGTCCCCCGCCCGAGGGACCCGCGTCGTCGGCCCCGGCACGTCCAGCACCCGTCTACAAGAAAAGACAAAAAAAGAGAGTGAGTAACAGAAAGCCAAACAAAAGGTACAGATCAAAAGAAAAAAGAGGGCACATTACCCGAGTAGAGTGGGGGCTCCTGCAAGAAAGTGCAGATCGGGCTCGAACCAACGCGGACTTCAACCGGTTGATCACCCCCACCATCGCGTTGGCCGTACGGGCCGGAACCTGAAACAGGAATGTTAGTAACAAAAAAGGAAAAAAAATATATAAGAAGAGTGCACAAATAAAAGGTGCATACCGCCTGTACTCCCTCAGGGAGCGGAGCATGGAAAACCAGGTCTTCCGGGAAGGTCTCCACAATCTCGGATCCACTCTCTCCGGTATACGAGATCCGAGCATCGGGAAGCACCCATCCCCCCAACAAAGGGTCAGGACACTCCTGCACAAAACACAGTAGACATAAACACATGGGCACGAGCATGAAAACACTAAAATCAATACGAAAAGAGAGGGCAACTTACAGCGCCAGGATCCGGGAGACGAAGAGAATCCTGGATAAACTGGTAATACCTAGCTCCCTCTATCACCAACTCCGTCGCCGGCATGCCAGTCCTCGAGTGGACCCTCCACGACTCGCCTATCGAGCGAGTAGACAGCATGGTCGCAGGCGGAGGCCTAGGCACCGAAAAAGCCTCGACCGTCTGCATACGTACCCGCTTTCCCAGGTACCAGACAGGGTCCCGGCGGCCAACGAACAAGACCCGCATCTGGCTAAGGGCATAACTATCCCTGACCGAAGCATGAGTACCCCTAAAAGAGAGACATGGGGTCCAAACCACTTGTTTTTGTACAAACACGGTCAGATCTCGCACATAGAAAATAAAAAGAATGACGAAATACAAGATAGAGGATAAGATTCTGCACATGCTCAGGGTTCCCGTCCTGAATTAGATCCCACACGGTATCGGGCGGTGGACGCACTGTCAGGTTCTTCTTCCAACCCCAACGACGACCGGCAGGGTACTCCAAAGGCCTCTGCCCCTTTCGGGGATCCAGCCTAGGTAAGTGCTCAAAGGCCCACAGCTGCAAAAAAGAAAAGACAATAAAACATCAAGAAAAGAGGCCCGGTAAAAGCGAGAAAACAAAAGAAAGTCTAGGCACATACCTCGATCAAACGCGGCACTCCCGCTAATGTAATCACAAAGTGACGTCTACTCGGGTCCGAGTCGCGCACCGAAAAACTCATCTGGCCGACAAGCTCGCATAGCCCAAATCGCCCCAGCGATAGTCACCCAGTGTAGACACGTCCTCCATCATGCCTATCCACCTCGGGTCAAAGGTATCAGTCGGACCCGATAGAAAAGTGGAAGTAATAAAATGGAGGTAGAACAGCCGAGCCTGTCTCGAAGGCGACTCCTCTACCCCATGCTCTAAGGCCCACATCAGGTCAGCGAAAGGTATCCCATGGGGCCGGTACGAAGGTAATCTCCTACCCATCCACGAGCCCAGGAGCCTGGTACCCTCAGCAACAGTCGGCGATGGGCCATCCGACCTCAGACGAACGGGGTTCCCTGTAAAGGTCAACCCCTCAAAGCCGTGTAGTCCTCAGGAGTGATCGTCATCTCGCCCCAAGGAAAATGGAAGGTGTTGGTGGTATCCCACCACCACCTCATGAACGACCGCAGAAAGTACAGGGAGATGTTAAGCCGCAGTATCTCCCAGAAGGTCTCGACCACCGGAAACAGTGAGCTCGCCCTCACCAAGGCCTGGGCGTCCGAGCTCAGGAAGCTAAAAACGGTCTCACTCGTCGCTGCGCCATAGCCGCGAACCGTAGTCTCTCTCCTCACATGAAGGCGGGAAGTCACGTGGTGCTCTAGGTCGTAGTGCAGATCACGACCGTCGTAGAGCTCAGGGCCCACCCATAGGGGACCCGCACCAGTAGACTGACGCGTCATGCCACGCTCCTCGTGGCCACCAGGAGGAGGTGACGACTCGTCAGGCATGCTGATCAATAATACAATAAGGCATTATACCTTTAACAAAACTGGCACTCACACCAATCACTAAGGGAGTGCATTCCGCTCATAAAATGGAGTCATACAATTTTTGTTCCCTAAGACATGATACTAAGTTCATATCGAGCAAAAAAATCCCCTAAAATGAATTTTTTTTAATTAACTCCAACAAAGTGAAAATTCTTCCATAATTTGTCATTCATGAATTATGAGGAACGCAAGCAAACTACCAAAAACACCTACATTGTAAGAAAACACTAGAGTCGTAGGTATACTTGGGGGCTAGCATGAAAATGCCCAAATTAAACAAGAATCAACATACTTTTGAAAATTAACATGCACAAACTAATTAACATGTTATGAGGAACATTTCCAACTATCTAATTAAAGGGAAGGGGCACAAAATCAAAAACCCCCAAATCAATTTCATGCATAAAAATACTTGACAAAAATATTGAAATTGACAAAAAAGCTCAAAATTACTGAAGATTACTTACATTGGGAAGATTAGGAAGTAATTTGGAGTAGAATTCGTAAAGAAAAGTGAAGAAACGAGCAAGAAATCATTTGAAAGAGATGATGAGCTTGAGCGAAAATGGTGAAAATGAGAAAGGAAGGAGACGGTCCGCGAATTTAAAGACCCGTCTCCCCTTCGCATTTTCAACGCCCAGCTCTGGGCGTTAGAAATTCTTGCGCCCAGAGCTGGGCGCTGAAAATGCTTCCCAGACGGCGAATATTCGCTGTCGGGCATGCGTACTCCCCTATTTTGTGTAAATTATCTGTTATCTTGATATTTCTTTCCCAAGAATGGTATTTTGCGATATCGTTAAAAATATACACAGTGTGGACCCACTCATAGGACACACCTGATCAGGAAATATTACGACCCACCAACAGGTTGTAATCACAAAAGCCCTTCTACATAGGCAAAATAAGAAATTCAAAATGGGCTCGCCCACCCTCAGCGGGCGGGGTCTGCGTCACTAGCCGCGCAGGTCCTCAGTTTTCGAAAAAATAAAGTCTTCAAATTTAAAATAGGCTCGCCATCTTCAGCCGGCGGGGTCTACGTCACAAACCACGTAGGTCCTTATTTTCAAAAAGCACAAACAAATTTCAAAATAGATCCGTCCACTTCTATCGGATGGGATGTCCACCCTTAGCGGACAGGTTCGCCATCTTTAGCCGGCGGGGTCTACGTCACAAACCACGTAGGTCCTTATTTTTTTAAAAAAGCAAACAGATTTCAAAAACAGATTCGTCCACTTCTATCGGACGGGGTGTCCACCCTTAGCGGACAGGCTCGCCATCTTTAGCCGGCGGGGTCTGCATCACTAACCGTGCAGGTCCTTAGTCGCTGCAGCGATAACTTTTTCTGGTTTTCCCTTTTCCAAAAATTAAAAGGATTGGTTTTCCGTTTTTTCCAAAAAAAGAGCGATGTGCAGGATTTTCCTTCGTTTTACGTCCCATAAAAACAAGGGGGTTTTCTCATTTAGCTAGCCCTGAAAATGAGAATCTTTAAAAACATTTTTACCTCGTGGTTGGGCTTGGCCATGCCCAATTACACTTTATAGCTTTGATTTCGAAAACATCTGTAGCTACTCCCAATGTCAAAGTGAGGGAGTTTCTAAGCCTCTTTAGATACTTCCAATGACAAAGTGAGCGAGTATTCTATACTATCAGTTGACAAATCCCAATGACACGTGAGGGATATGTCGACATTTCAAGTGATGACCCTTAAGTCAAATGTTATCACTCGGGGGCTCGTGAGACCCTCGCAAAACAGGTCACATACACCATGGCTTGTGTGACGCACTCCGTCTAATACTTTGACCATCGTCTCATCCCGAGACTCAGTCAAAGTGGGGGCTAACTGTAGACACCTACTTTTGTCCCCATTCCCGAAAGGGAAAGGTTCGATGATGAAAGCGTAAATCTCCACTTGACAACGCATCTCCTATAAAATAACGAATCTCGATTCCCCTTTTCATTTCACCCGAAACCTGTTATTTATGGAAACCATCTAAAAATAGTAACTGCCGTAATGGGCAGCTGTTAAAAGTGGCAAGTCATAAAAGATAGAAACCTGTTAGAATTAGGTGTTGCACTCAAACATAAATCCTAAATGAGATAGAAAACTCCAAGAATCCTATTCCTAATATGATTCGGAAACAAGAGTTACGTATTAATTAAAATCCTAATGAGCCTAGAGTTCGTAACGGGCCCAGACGCATTCCGTCATGAAATTGATACGCACTAAAAGACTCGATTAAGTCTCAAACACTACGGATTTCAGGAATCCGAATCGGACTAAGAAAACAGCCTAGACCCTATTTTCAACGCCTGGCTCTGGGCGCCGAAATCTTCGGCGCCCAGGCCTGGGCGCTGAAAATACCTGGGTACGTGTTTTTTCCTAATTCTTTGCGGATTAGAACTCTGCAATTCTATCTTTCCACGAACTCTTCCCTATAAATACAGCCCCAAATTCGACGTGAAAAGTGAAGGAAATAGTGCCCTTGGTCCAAGTATGCATTCTATGTTAAGTCTAATAAATGCGGTTCAGTATTAATTAACAAGTTAATAATTCAGTGAGATCAAGTGAGCTGAATGCCTAGCTAGAGGCCGCTTCAGTTCAAGTGGAATTAATGATATTAATCCACAACTTACTCATGACTGAACCCGTAGGGTCACACAAATAGTACGTAAACGGATCAAGTATTTAATGGCATTAAATACTCCATCTATGGATATTCGGAATCGACGGATCTTGGTTTCAGTGGGAGCTGAGATCGTCACAGGCAAGAAATGAATGCTCCGGAAACGATGATATTGCCGGAAACGGAAATATGGATCGTATCTGAAATATAAATATTATCCAAATCGGAAATATTGCCGGAAACGGAAATATTGTCAGAATCGGAAATATTATCGGAATCGGAAAATAATTCCGGAAACGGAAATATTAAATATTTGTTCGAAACGGAAATTAATTCCGGAATCGGAAATATTGAATATTGTTCGTATCGGAAATGAATTCCGGAATCGGAAAATTAATCGGAAGCGTATCGTACGAATTAGCATCGGACGAGGCCTGCCAGACGAAGGCCCAGCACGAAGCCGGGCCATCGCCCAGCAAGCCAGCGCGCCACAAACGCACCAGCCAAGGCTGCGCCAGGCCCACCGCAAGGCAGGCCTAGCGCGCGCCAAGGCTGCGGCAGCGTGTGGGCTTGTGGCAGTGGGCTGCGAGCTCGCGGGCTGCGCGCGCGCGCATGGCGCCCCTCGTGGGCTGCTGTGCGTGCGTGTGTGTGCTATACGAATCCTAAAGCAATCAGGTTTCGACATATGATTAAATTCCTAAACCTAAAAGGATGAATTAATTAAATAAAGAATTCTATTAGGATTCTAGTTTCATTAATTCGTATCCTAATAGGATTACGATTCCCTTTCCATACCTCTATAAATAAAGGCCTAGGGTCATTATTTTATATAGAGTATTCAAGTATTCAAAGTGATTTTGAGAGCAAAAATTCAGTCATACAATTGCCTATACTAACCGAAAATTCTAAGTACCTTAAGGGCGATCCTAGTTGGTCAAGCTTAAGGCGGATCCGGACGTGCTGTGGACTATCTACGGAGGGACGACACTTGGAGTCCTAAAGACTTGTTCTTGTTCGGTTCGGGCGCAGCTAGGGAAGGCACGCAACAAAGTGTATGCATCTAAACTATGCTAAATGATTATGTGTAAATAATATGTTTTCCTGGCTTTATGGTTTTTCCGCATGATTTATGAATTGTCATATGTATCATAACCTGACAGTGGTATCACGAGCCTCTTATTATTTTCATAATCTAAATTGTATGAACATGGTTAAATATTACAAATTTGCAAGAATTAAAAGGGGTGATTAATTTTCGTAATTGTTAATTAATTGCAAATTGCGTTTATTTAATTATAGGTACACAGTTTTTCGGCAGTTTCTTCGTTACTCATCCAAATCGAGTGATTTTTGTGTCAATTCCGCATGTAAAAGGCATTCTAAAATTTTGACAAAAACAATATTTTTCGGCTGAACCCAGAATTCTCAAATTCAAAGCCTAACTATGACTTTTCGGAGGTTTTAGTTTTTCGAATGCAAAATTTCGTAAATTTAAGATGTTAAATTAAATATTTGCGATTCTTGTTGATAAATCTTGAATTTTTGATTGACCTACTGTATATGTTTAACAAGTTTGAATGCCTAGCCTTGTTAATTATGCAATCTAATTTGTAATTATGATTAATTTGTTGAAAATTGGAATAATTTAGAATTAATTTGATTTTCATAATTAGTTATAATTTAATTAGATACCTATGATTAAAAACCACCATATTGTAAATTTATGTTAAATTTTAAATTTTTTATGACCTAGACTTGAATCCATTTAATCGGAAATCAATTAAATAATAAATTTTCGATTTTTCGCCCTAAAATTATGAAATTAATATTATTTATTAATTTGTCATTAATTTTGAATAAAAATTTTAAATTTTTATGCGATTCGCTCATATAACTTGCACGCACAAAGCAATGGACTCTACGTGTTACCCTTAAAGGGTGTTGTATAGTGCGGGCATGTGACGACGAGCAAGGGAGCTCGTCGCCCATGCGGTACGAATGCAATGAGCAAGGCCATGGTGCACGAGCACAAGGCAGCAGCCCTGCCTTGTGTCGTGGGCTGTGTGCAATGGGCGAATGGGCGAGGGCGAGAGCAAGGCACGAGCAGTCGAGTGTGGGCAGCAAGCGAGCTGCGCCACAGCGCGCACTGCCTCGCGCAAGCGTGCGGAGCTTCGCGCGCAGCGAGCGCAAGCTCGCGTGCCATGAGTGCTACGCCCAGCATCGATCGCTCGCGCACAGCGAGCGCTATTGTGCGTGCGACAAGCGCTGCGCCCAGCGATGGCGTGCAGCGTGCTTGTTGCGACGTGCGACGAGCGCTGCGCCCGGCGATGGCGTGCAGCGTGCTTGTTGTGCGTGCGACAAGTGCTGCGCCCAGCGATGGCAAGCAGCGTGCTTGTTGCGTCGAGCGCTGGCGCGCGCAGCGAGCACCAGCTCGCGTGATGCCTTGCGATGGTGAGCAGCAGCGATGCGACGCAGCGCATGGGCTGCGCGCACGTGGCCAGCGATGGCTGTGTGCGTGTGGCCCATGGGCGTGCATTGCGTGGGATTGTTGCGTTGCGATTAGATCGTTTTGAAATTTTAATTTGAAATTTTCAGTTTACGTAATTTTAATTAATTTTAAAATTAATAATTTAAATTATTTTCTTGGATTTTAATTTTGAATATTGTAATTATAATAAATTTTATTTATTCTAATTATTTTACTAAAATTAAAATCATGAATTAATTTAAATACGACTGAAATTAAATTAAACTTTTTGGATTCAATTATAAATTTATATAAGCTTTAAATTTTAATTAAATTTGTATGTTTCCGGTTAGACTAGAAATACATTTTTATGTTTAAAATTAGTAAAGCATATGAATTTATTGGTTTAAGTGGGAGCCCTTTTTAGTCATAAACTCTTGATTAGGTCTACAAATCCTTAAGGTTAAAACAACTTGATTAGAATTAATAAGGACTGAATAATTAGTAGATTATTGGTGCCCTTGATTAATTGCTGCAAATGTTTACGTGATGCATAATGTGTTTTACTAACCAGCTATGTGGGCCATTCATGTTAATGAATGGGTGAATGGTATATATTGTATATGTACTGTTTTGCAGGTTATGAAGTGACTAGTATGGCCCAAATAGGATAGAAAATATGGTCTGCGTACCATTAATTTGAATGTAATTGGTCTAAAGTACCAAAATTGTTTTTCAATTCAAATATGGTATGCGTACCATCAAATAGTTGTAATTAGTTTTAATTATAGCTTATCCTATTTGAAGAAAATGGTGCCTCCCACAGAGATTTTCAAGACGGACTTTGAAGTTAAAGCTTCAAGATGAAGTCGGGCCATACTAGATCACATTTATCTTATGCATATTTTAAGTTATTTATTGCTTTTAAATATGTCTTAAATTGCATGAGATCAAAGCTTGATTATGTTGCATGATTAAGGATTTTAGTTCACTTAAAATCTAACCAACATAGTAAGAGCCTTAAGTTCCAAACTTAAAAATTGAGTTAAAAGGTGCCATGCCAAAATATACACTTGCTTGGATATCCTTTACATCAATCTAGTAATAGTTTTCGCTCAGCGAGGTGTTACTTATTGGTCCTAAAGGGGCAAGGTACACAAATAATTGTGAGTACATGTTAGTTTTGGTGAAACTCAACGATATAAGTAAGGAGTCCTTTTATGTCGTGGCAAAATCGATAGGTTTACCTAATAAGTTCTTAGACGTACCTATCAACCAAGAATACTTTCTAGACTATTAGCAAAAGGCTTTTGCTTACCTAATATGTTTTAGGACTAAGTCGACAAACTGTGCTTAGTTCTTCAATGATTTTAGGATCTTGGAATCATTTTATTCACACCTGCCGGAACACATAACTTGAATAAAATGCTTAATGAACATTGAATTATGCATGTATGCTAGAATTTAAGTTTATTAAGAGAAACTGTGAATGGTTATTTATTTGTTTATTCTTTTCAATTGTAGTTTTAACTATGGCAAACAACAATCAAAACATCATCATGGGTTCTGAGCTTATGGTCAAGCTGAACCTAGCAAATTTTCTTGAATGGGAAGCTAAGCTAGTTGAAATAGTCAAACTCAATGGACTTGAGTATGTACTATCACATCCCATGCCAAGCTACTATGCCAGAGACATGACCCCTGAGAGATTTTACGCCTGGGATGCGGATCTCAAAAAGGTTATGGGTCTCATGCTGAACAATATCACTGATGATTGGGCTAGAAGGTTTGTAGCCTATGAACCTTTTACGCTCATCAAGAATCTGAGGGATATCTGTCGTGGAAGCACGGAGGACAGGGACCTGAACGTCCATGAGTTGATTGAATCAATGTCTGGTCTAAAGGTTAGTTCTCCCAACAGGTGTTATAGGATGGAAGTCCAAGAAACACATGTTCAGCTCCTTCGCACTAAACAGAGGGTAGGCGTCCCACTGAGGTTCCATGTGGATCTTATGCGTTCATACTTTGATCGCCTAAGTCTACTAGGAACACCAATAAGCGAAAGGATGACAGTCTCTATCTTGCTCAATTCACTACACAGTGGGTTTGGTCGCTTCAAGCAACTATACCTAAGTGAACCAAGAGGAGAAACAGTTGCAGAATTTGTTCACCTTGTCAGAAAGGCTGAAATAATACTGGACTGTGAAGCCAAAGATTTACTCAAGGCTAGAAAGAGCCCGTTCAAGAAAAGTGGAAAGTCCAAGGGCGATGCTAAATCAAAGCAGGACAAGTCCACATGAAGCTGTCTTTATTGTGATGGAATAGGCCATTACAAAAGAGAATGTCCAAAGCTAAAGGAAGATCAGAAGAACGAAACAGTCGTTCCATCTTCAGGTATTTTCGTTATAGACTGTATACTTGCTAATTCAACTTCTTGGGTATTAGATACAGGTTGTGGCTCACACTTATGTTCCAATCCACAGGGACTAAGAAGAAGTAGAAAGTTAAGCAAGGGTGAAGTCGACCTACGAGTGGGAAATGGAGCACGGATTGCTGCATTAGCTGTAGGAACTTATTATTTGTCGTTGCCCTCCGGGCTAGTTTTGGAACTGGAAGAGTGTTTCCATGTTCCAAGTCTTACTAAAAACATCATTTCAGTTTCTTGCTTAGATGCTAAGGGATTTTCCTTTTTAATAAAAGACAATAGTTGTTCGTTTTATTTTAAAGAGATGTTTTATGGATCTGCTAGATTAGTCAATGGACTTTATTTATTAGATCACGACAAACAAGTATATAACATAAATCCCAAAAAGGCCAAAAAGGATGATTCAGATCTCACCTATCTGTGGCATTGTCGATTAGGCCATATAAACTTGAAACGCTTAGAAAGACTTCAAAAGGAAGGAATTCTAGAACCATTTGACTTAGAGGATTATGGTAAATGCGAATCATGTTTACTTGGCAAAATGACAAAGCAACCTTTCTCTAAAGTTGGAGAAAGAGCAAATGAACTATTGGGTTTAATCCATACAGATGTATGTGGACCAATGAGTACAAATGCTAGAGGTGGTTTCAGCTACTTTATCACTTTCACTGATGACTTCAGTAGATATGGTTGTATCTACCTAATGAAGCATAAGTCTGAATCCTTTGACAAATTCAAGGAATTTCAGAGTGAAGTAGAGAATCAATTAGGCAAGAAGATTAAGGCACTGCGGTCTGACAGAGGCGGTGAATATCTGAGCTATGAATTTGATGACCATCTGAAAGAATGTGGAATTCTATCAGAATTGACTCCTCCTGGAACACCACAATGGAACGGTGTGTCGGAACGGAGGAACAGAACCTTGCTAGACATGGTCAGGTCAATGATGGGTCAGGCCAAACTTCCATTAGAATTTTGGGGACATGCACTAAATACAGCTGCACTCACTATAAATAGAGCTCCGTCTAAAGCTGTCGAAAAGACTCCATATGAATTATGGTTTGGAAAACCTCCAAATGTGTCTTTTCTTAAGATTTGGGGATGTGAAGTATACGTCAAACGATTAATTTCAGACAAACTTCATCCAAAATCTGACAAATGTATCCTTGTGGGCTATCCAAAGGAAACAAAGGGGTATTACTTCTACAATACATCTGAGAACAAGGTGTTTGTTGCTCGAGATGGTGTCTTTTTGGGAAAGATCACATTTCCAAAATGACAAGTGGGAGAAAAAAAAAATAGACCTCGAAGAAATTCGAGTCGAACAACAAACTCTAGAGAATGCTCAAAATGACATTCAGGATGAAACTCAGAGATCTTTAGAAGAATCTGGTGAGAATCATGGTCAATCTAGAAATGTTACCCCGTGTAGATCGCAAAGATATAGATCTCAACCGGAAAGGTACTTAGGTATTTTGACGAACAAGAGCTATGACGTTCTATTACTTGAAAGTGATGAACCTGCGACTTACAAACAAGCTATGACGAGCCCTAGCTCCAAGCAATGGCAAGAAGCCATGCAATCTGAATTAGACTCCATGTCTGAAAACCATGTATGGGATTTGGTCGATTTGCTAGATGGCTACCAAGACATTGGAAGCAAATGGGTTTTCAAACTGAAAAAGGACAAGGATGGGAAACTTGAAGTTTTCAAAGCTAGATTGGTTGCAAAAGGTTACAGGCAAGTCCACGGTGTGGATTACGATGAAACCTTTTCACCAGTTGCAATGCTAAAGTCTATTCGGATAATGTTAGCAATCGCTGCATATTACGATTACGAAATATGGTAGATGGATGTCAAAACTGCTTTCTTAAACGGTGTTTTAACAGAAACTGTGTTTATGACACAGCCTGAAGGTTTTGAGGATCCAAAGAATGCTAAAAAGGTATACAAGCTAAAGAAGTTAATCTACGGATTGAAGCAGGCATCCAGGAGCTGGAATATACGTTTTGATGAAGCAGCCAGTGAGTTTGGTTTCATCAAGAACGCAGACGAATCTTGTGTATACAAGAAGGTCAGTAGGAGCAAAATTGCTTTCCTAGTATTATATGTCGACGACATATTACTTATCGGAAATGACATTCCTATGTTGAACTCTGTCAAGATTTGGCTTGGGAAATGTTTTTCGATGAAAGATCTAGGAGAAGCACAGTACATATTGGGCATCAAGATTTACAGAGATAGATCTAAAAAGATGATTGGACTTAGTCAAAGCACTTATATCAATAAAGTGCTTGATAGGTTCAAGATGGCAGACTCCAAGCGAGGCTACCTACCCATGTCTCATGGAATAACTCTAAGCAAGACTCAGTGCCCAAAAACACTTGATGAGCGTAGACGAATGAATGGGATTCCATATGCATCATTGATTGGTTCAATAATGTATGCTATGATATGTACACACCCGGATGTTGCGTACGCACTTAGTGCTACGAGCAGATACCAGTCAGACCCAGGAGAGGCGCATTGGACTGCTGCCAAGAATATTCTGAAGTACCTGAAAAGGCACAAAGATGACTTCCTGGTCTATGGTGGAGATGATGAATTAATTGTTAAAGGCTATACAGACGCAAGTTTCCAAACCGACAAAGATGATTTCAGATCACAGTCTGGGTTTGTCTTCTGCCTCAACGGAGGTGCAGTAAGCTGGAAAAGTGCTAAGCAAAGCACCATTGCGGATTCTACAACTGAAGCGGAGTACATTGCTGCACATGAAGCAGCAAAGGAAGCTATATGGCTAAGGAAGTTCATAGGTGAACTTGGTGTAGTCCCCTCCATTAAAGGACCAATAGCCCTGTATTGTGATAATAACGGAGCTATTGCACAGGCAAAGGAGCCTAGACACCACCAGAGAGTCAAGCATGTACTTCGTAGATTTCACCTTCTACGAGAGTTCGTTGAAAGAAAAGAAGTCGAGATAAACAAGATTGGAACTGATGACAACATATCAGATCCATTAACTAAACCTCTTCCGCAGGCGAAGCACAACTCGCACACTGCAGCTATGGGAATCAAGCATATTGGAGAATGGCTTTGATATCCCTGTTTAATGTTTTAAAGTTTTAGAGTTTAAATCTTTGTAAAACATTATTGGTTAATCATTCACAACAAATGAAAAGAATTCATTTTTCCATTTAATTTGTGGTTTATTAAATGATGAGTCCCTTCAATTTGACGATATATTCAAGATAGACTGTCAGGACCAGTCATGTGACTAAGAAATGTCTATCAAGTGAACTTGAATGTCAAAGGTTGAAAATGGTCCCTAGTCGGAGTTTTCTATAAAATTGGACGCATAGAAAACGTTAGACGATTAGAATGCAAGATGACTAGTAGTTCTGTTTCTTGAACTATGTGGACATGGCAATGTCATAATCATTTGCATAGATACTTACTTTGGGAAGACTAGTATCGGACAAGACCTATGAAACTTTACTGTAAGAGATGAAAATCTGTCATAAGTAAATTTCATTAAAATTATTAGACACTAAATCCTCAATACCTGAGTGATTTGAGATTACTTGTTTGAAAACTGGTTGCTTTGACGTTGACCAACCGTCGCACCATAAAAGGAGGCTATAAAGGCAACGCTCAGGTAATCACCTATCAAACGAAGTCTAATCTCAAGATCGCAAGATTGGGATTGTCCTCCCATAAATCGGGATGAGATGCTTAAAAGTTGTACAAGGCCACTCGGAGAGCTAGAAACTGTGAAATGCATGGCCGTGCTCGGATGAATCATAGGATATGATTATCTATTTATTTGATCAGTTGAACTCTGAAACCGAGGAACACCTCTGGACATAATAAGGATGACAACTCTTACCTTATGTTCAAGAGCAAGCATCGAGCGACAAAGGAATTAGGAAATGCACACTTGTCCCTAAGGACAAGTGGGAGACTGAAGGAAATAGTGCCCTTGGTCCAAGTATGCATTCTATGTTAAGTCTAATAAATGCGGTTCAGTATTAATTAACAAGTTAATAATTCAGTGAGATCAAGTGAGCTGAATGCCTAGCTAGAGGCCGCTTCAGTTCAAGTGGAATTAATGATATTAATCCACAGCTTACTCTTGACTGAACCCGTAGGGTCACACAAATAGTACGTAAACGGATCAAGTATTTAATGGCATTAAATACTCCATCTATGGATATTCGGAATCGACGGATCTTGGTTTCAGTGGGAGCTGAGATCGTCACAGGCAAGAAATGAATGCTCCGGAAACGATGATATTGCCGGAAACGGAAATATGGATCGTATCGGAAATATAAATATTAACCAAATCGGAAATATTGCCGGAAACGGAAATATTGTCAAAATCGGAAATATTATCGGAATCGGAAAATAATTCCGGAAACGGAAATATTAAATATTTGTTCGAAACGGAAATTAATTCCGGAATCGGAAATATTGAATATTGTTCGTATCGGAAATGAATTCCGGAATCGGGAAATTAATCGGAAGCGTATCGTACGAATTAGCATCGGACGAGGCCTGCCAGACGAAGGCCCAGCACGAAGCTGGGCCATCGCCCAGCAAGCTAGCGCGCCACAAACGCACCAGCCAAGGCTGCGCCAGGCCCACCGCAAGGCAGGCCCAGCGCGCGCCAAGTCTGCGGCAGCGTGTGGGCTTGTGGTAGTGGGCTGCGAGCTCGCGGGCTGCGCGCGCGCGCATGGCGCCCCTTGTGGGCTGCTGTGCGTGCGTGTGTGTGCTATACGAATCCTAAAGCAATCAGGTTTCGACATATGATTAAATTCCTAAACCTAAAAGGATGAATTAATTAAATAAGAATTCTATTAGGATTCTAGTTTAATTAATTCGTATCCTAATAGGATTACGATTCCCTTTCCATACCTCTATAAATAAAGGCTTGGGGTCATTATTTTATATAGATTATTCAAGTATTCAAAGTGATTTTGAGAGCAAAAATTCAGTCATACAATTGCCTATACTAACCGAAAATTCTAAGTACCTTAAGGGCGATCCTAGTTGGTCAAGCTTAAGGCGGATCCAGACGTGCTGTGGACTATCTACGGAGGGACGACACTTGGAGTCCTAAAGACTTGTTCTTGTTCGGTTCGGGCGCAGCTAGGGAAGGCACGCAACAAAGTGTATGCATCTAAACTATGCTAAATGATTATGTGTAAATAATATGTTTTCCTGGCTTTATGGTTTTTCCGCATGATTTATGAATTGTCATATGTATCATAACCTGACAAAAAGAACACACAACACACAATTATATTCTATGTATTGACTCTAAACCCCTTAGCCTAAGCCTCTCGCTGCGAAACTGTTCACGCGTTCTGTCGCAATCGATCCATAAAACGAACATAACGTATCCTGTCCTATAATCGAGATTCGTTAAATAAAAAGGAGAAATAGCAAAGTCAAAGTGGTTAGTTTTCTGAGAACCGTGACGCACCTCTCAAGGGTGCGTCGTAATGTGCCCCTTCTCGATTATTTAATTGCTTTCCTCGCCCTTTTTATGAACTGTTAAACTAACTAAATCTGATTGTTCTATCACGCCTAACAAATATAATATTTTCAGGAAATCGGATTATCATGCTAGGTCCCTTAATACTATTTAAATCAGATAATCACGATCGATCTAGTATTATATGTTGCATATTGCTAAAATCAACTCAGATTAGTTTAATAGTTAACGCATGTCCCTTCAATTATTTATGCTGAGCTAGTAAGGATATCCTGCCTCTAGAGTTATCGACGAGCGAAGTACTCCTCTCGGTAGTTACAGTCCCCCGAACCCTCAATCTCTACCTTGCGGGTGTATGTTGAGAGATCCCCACACCAGGGATCACAAGGGAACCTACGGCCCTCGTGGTCAAACATAATTGCACTCCCTTTATGTCACGATAACCGGGTTTTGTCAGTTTTTCTCATTGTCGTTAAAAACTGAATGGCGACTCCTATATTACTAGTCAATTGGGTGTAAACTCACAGGAAATCCAATTACACTTGATTGAATAAAAAGAATCGTCACACCCACGAGGGACGAGGTCATGCATTAGCCTCGTGCTTTTTCGACCCCCTCACAGGATCTCATGTGTACTTCAAAGGAACATCGCGAAAAGCTTATTCGCTCACTCGACCTCATCTCAGTACCTACAGATATCACACCTGACTCACTGGTTAGCCATGTCACGAGAGATGCCGGAGAAAAGCCCATAGTTTTCACTGACAAAGACTTGCCCAAGGAGGGGGGTGCTCACAACAAAGCCCTTTATCTAGTGGTTGGATGCAAAGGACAAAACATCCCCCTAGCGCTCGTAGATAACGGTTCGGCGGTCAACGTTTGCCCGTTACGAACCGCCCATTGCTTGGGGCTAGGAAATGATGACTTCCAAACCTCCACGCAAGGGGTACGAGCTTATGATAACTCCCGAAGGCCTGTGTTGGGAAAAATCAACCTCACCATACAAACCGGGCCTGTGGCAGGCACCACGGAGTTTCAAATAATTGACATCAAGCCCACTTTCAACCTCCTCTTGGGGTGACCTTGGCTCCATGACTTAGGAGGTGTGGCTTCTACCTTGCACCAAATGGTTAAACTTAACCACAACGGGGTAATACTAGAAATCCGCGCCCCTCCTCTCGACGTCAGTTGTACTATGGTTGGAACGGCCGAAACTGCAGACGACCTTTATGGGTTTCAAATGGAAGAAACAATCCAGTTCATCGAAGATTATGATCCAGCATTCCTAGACCCGCATGCATCCCGAGTCATCCCTAGAATGCTGTTAGCTCAAGGTTATTTCCCTGGAACCCCATTGGGCATAAGGAAGAAGGAATGCACATTCCATCCTTTACCCAACAAATCTACTCCCTTTGGCTTAGGCTATGAACCAACGGAGGAAGATATTGCTGACCGCCTGTTTAGGCTACGCCTTAACAAGATCAAACAAACCACCCTCCTTCCCCCATATCAAAGAACCCTTCACGGGATGTTCGTTCGGGAAGGAGAAGGACACCCATGTTGTGATTTCCCTGAACCCTTCGTTCAGGATGGCTTGCTAAAACCAGGATTTGAAATCTTCCATGACTGCCACACCTTGGATGAGGCACCCCACCTCACCAAGACTAAAACAACTGAAATATTGGACGACCAGGCTCTATGGACATTGTTTAACGAATCGAGGCCTATGGAGGACGAGACTGTGACGACTACCCTAGCTTTACAAGATGAAGGTTTCGATCCAACCCGGTTAATCGCTCCTGCATCAACACTAGGAGAGATCGAGAACGGATGGGTGAAGACATATCAGTGGGTCAATGCAAAAGGAATAGAATTCAAGATGAGTACCGGTGAAGGACCAAAGTTTTACGAGACTAAACCCAAGGCTTGAGCCACATAGAGCACCGTAGTAAAAAGAGCCTAGTAGTTCTTTAGATTGGTAGAAAAATAATAAAGACTTTAGATGGTCCTAAGACCCCTTAGAATATAGGTCAAGTTTGTTTCAGTGTGTTTTCCTTACTTTCCAAATTAATAAAGGCGTAATATTTCTCCTAAAATTTTATTCTAACACTAAGTAAACACCAAATGTACTTGCAAAATACAAAAATAAAGAGGCGGCCCACTCTAGGTCCAACAAACGAGGCCCACTCGGTCTTGAAATAGTGCTATGGGAACCAGTTCCCGAAACCCACAAAATAAACCGCACCATCCCATTCATATCCCCAAAAACCTAAAAAGTCAACCAGTGTTATCACAAGAGTCAATCCATGCAATCCAAAAAATCAAAGGAAATCAAAATCCAAAACAATGCAAATATTACCAAACAACAGATTCATAAAACATAATTCCATCATACGCTTCACTAACAACGCGCACCTCAATCCACCCAAAAAGCCTACACAAAAATTTTCATATCTTCCACACCCTAACTCCATTTTCAAAGCCGTCTCGATTCACGGATAGAAAAAATTAATCCGGACAAAAATGCATCTCACGCTAACAGTCAAAAAAGCCCCGAATTAGCCTCAAAATTGATTTTAAATACGAGCAAAATCAAAGCACTAAAAAAGGAAAAAAGAAATAAATGCAAGAACACGTGTAGCAAAGCGTCAAAATTGACCGCCCAAGTCATTTTCAGCGCCCAGGGCTGGGCACCGAAATCTTTGACGCCCCAGCCTGGGCGTTGAAACTCTCTGCCTGCCTAAATTTTTTAGAAGTGCTCGTCATTTTATCCGCACATAACGGAAAAATAACGAGCACTTGGGGGGTACAGCACGTATCCAAATAGGCTCACCAAAAAATATAGCCATACAAAAAGTAGTCGAATTTCATTTTTTACGCGACTTACGGCAAAAAAAACGGCAGACGAAAATAATGATAATACTTCACTCGTTTGACCGATTAAGTAATATGCTACCACCTCAGGGCATATCTATAAAAATCTGGCATCCTAGAACTTATTCTAGCTAGAACTACGCGCGACCTGATTCTGACAAGATACGTAGGCAATCCTTACCAAGGATTCGGTCCAATCAAAAAACAAACATACATAAATTGTGCAAAAAGTGTTAGACATGTAAAAATATAAAAAGAAGGAGAAACAAAAAATGAAAATGAAAAAATAAAATACGCCTTTATTGAAAAATAATAAGAAGGAAAACAAAGTGCTAAGGAATGAAAAAACAAACACAACTGAAATAAATAAAGGGCACCTACACCCTAGCAAGAACTACACTACTCTAGTTCTTCTGGATCATCAAATAAAGTCTTGTAGAGGGCAATGTTCGTAGGATCCACCCCCACAGTCTTCTGCGCTGCCCCAATATCAATCTCCATAAGAACCGGCTCCTGGACACTAACTTCCAAAGATGCCAAGGCTTCAGAAACATTCTCAGTTATAGCCCGCTCAGCCTCAAGGGCACAGACAATGGTGGGAGAAGGATTATTATCATCAACTAGACTAGCCACTGTTTCTACAGGCGGCTGAGCCTTCCTAACCCATACATTGTTCCGGCGACGATCTCCGCGAGAGCTTGCATTTCTTTTAACAACAGCAGGCCCCTTCATGTTAGGCATCTTTTTAGGCCTGAAACTGGAACGGGGAGGAACTTCCTTTCGCTTTCGATCAGGACGAGCTTTCACAGTCTTAATACTATAGGTACGAGGTTTGGCAGAATCAGGACCCTCATACTTAACACGAATACGAGGTATCAAAAGCTCAGCCGGCTCCCCATTTCGAGCCTCGGTCCTCACATCTTTATCATCGGAGCTCATCCACAACTTGTAGTTTTCAGAAAGACCCACAAAGCCATTTGTAGCTACGGCCCAACGCGGGAGACCATCATAATACTTAGCCTACGCTAGAACCCGTGCTTGTGAAAAGGCCGCTACCTTAGGTGGTACCGTATCAGAAAAGGGGATAGTCTGCCTTAAACCATATTGACGCATGACTCGGTAAGGGAAAATATAAATGGGACGAGATAGCCCCAACAAAGAAACATAAACCGATACATCAGAACCCCCCGTCATAGTAGTCAAACCCCACCATGGTATCACCCACTTAATAGAACAAATGACATAAGTAAAAAAGGAGGTCCATTCGGCCTCGTCTTGGCCTTGGTGCAAGTATTTTCGGTTACCCAAGGCTATAGGGCGATAATGTTTAGGATCGGCAGGAGCTTCCAAGAGTCTAAGCCGTTCCACGAGCCAAATCGGTAAAAAACGGGTACGATAAAAAAATAATAAAAAAAGAAAACGGTTCCTGGGGCGCAGTTTCAACGCCCAGGACCAGGCGCCGAAAATTCCAGCGCCCAGCCCTGGGCGCTGAAACTCAGCCCCAAGGCAGGACGAATAAATAATGTGTACGCAAAAAAAAACGTGTATACGTGCGCGAGAAAAAAATCGATTACCTGCAGTAATAGGGGGCTTCCCTTAAAATGTTCAGATTTGGCATCCTTCTTCAGCTCATCCGCACTCAGCAAAGTCTCGGCAACAACCAACGGCATAATAGAATAGCAACTTTCCATCTGGCTAATCAAGGGGATCAACCTTATGTCACCGAACTCGCCATTGTTATTCGACAGCAAATAATGATTCAACAAGCAAAATACAAGGGCTCGAATATTCAATTTCTGTTCGGTCATATTCTTACTAGGCCTAAAATGGTGTTTTACAAGTTTTGCCAAATTAACTTCATCACCTACAACAACTTCAGCAAACATGTTAGCATCTAGTCCTAGGAAAGTCCCTATGGTTGTTTTACTCTCTTTAATAGTGCCAGGGGTGGCAGGGGTAGCATTAGTAGGATAACCAAGGATCGCAGCAAATTCATCTGGCAAAGGACATATTTCGTTGCCCCGAAAGACAAAAACATGATGATCGGAATCCCAAAAGCTTAGGGTTGCGTGCAGAAAATTATAGTCAATGTTAATTTGTTGTAAGCCTAAAAGTGCCTCTAAGTGGTATTCTTTCAATAAAGCCTTTTCTGTAGGATTAAGGGCCCGTAGCCAACGCCTTACAGCCCGTTGGAGTGAGAAAGTGGGAATTGACATGACAAAAGCAGGGAGTAATTAAAACACAGCAAAGAGAGAAGGAAATTGAGAGTGATGGAAAATAAGGGACGTATCTAGTCCCTATATATAGCTGAACGCATCAAGTGACATCCTGATCCCATTCGGAAACGCGTTAAGAAATCCGAAAGTCAAAATTCGCCAGGAAAAGACTTTCACCGCCCGAAGCTGGGCGCCGAAATATTTAACGCCCAGCCTTGGGCGCCGAAAATGCAGCCCAAGGGCCAGATTTCACAAAAGGCGGAGCAGGAAAAGACTTAAAACCGTGTTGCTAGACACGAGGCCCTATGTACAAATAAGATCAAGCCCAAAAGCACCTTTAAGCTCCCAAATAGCAAAAATGAATGGTAAAACTTGGTCGAAAGTTAGACTTATCTCAAGAAACATATATGTACACTTTTCAAAACAAAAAATATCAAGGTCATTCTTCGAAACACCAAAAAATGTTGTTAAGTCGTTGGTTTCTCAAATAAAAAATGTCTGTCTGTCAAAGGGTTAAATCGGGCCAAGCTGAACCGAATAATATTAAACTTCATCGCCCGAAGACTGAAGTCGCACCCCATGACTTCGCCAAAGTAGCACATCACTATGAAAGGTCGCTCGCACATACGAGCTCGACCCCAAACATGATTAAAAAACGTTGTGAAGTATGCGAAAGATGACCACCAAAGCCCGAGTGCTTGGGGGCTCGCGAAAGTATACTCCAACAGAGAGCGCGCAATCAAAATCACATTCCCGGGCTGCGCTATACGCCGCCCCATGTTTGGATGATCTCAAAGGAACAGGTTCGACCTCAGAAAAGGGTCATCATTGACATTTGTACATGGTCCGCTGATCAAAGACAAAGTAGCGGCAAAAATCGAGCCATAAAGACTAGCTCAAAACCACGAAAGCGGACGGTCGCAAGACAAATGTCCATCTGAACACGTTGTCAACCCACGTTCAGGTTACAACTAAATTCGAGCATCCCTCAGCTCGAAAGAATTCGCTCTTGCAAGAATGGATAAAAAGAAATCCTCAAAAGGAATCACAAAGAACAAAAGAAATAGGAACTTGCCTATCTTCAGTTGGCAAGATCGCGTCACCAACCACGCGAGTTCCCAAATTGAAAAAAACGAATTCAGGGATGTCCACCCTTAGCGGACAGGGCTCGCCCACCTTCAGCGGGCGGGGTCTGCGTCACTAGCCGCGCAGGTCCTTAGTTTTCCAAAAAACAAAACTTTCAAAAATTCAAAATGATACAGGCTCGCCATCTTCAGCCGGCGGGGTCTACGGCACAAACCACGTAGGTCCTCATTTTCCAAAAAATAAACACAAAACAAATTTCAAAATAGATTCGTCCACTTCTATCGGACGGGGTGTCCACCCTCAGCGGACAGGCTTGCCATCTTTAGCCGGCGGGGTCTGTGTCACTAACCGCGCAGGTCCTTAGTCGCTGCAGCGATAACCTTTATCGGTTTTCCCTTTTTCCAAAAATTAAAGGATCGGTTTTCCCTTTTTTCAAAAATTAAAGGATCGGTTTTCCCTTTTTCCAAAAATTAAAGGATCGGTTTTCCCTTTTTCCAAAAATTAAAGGATTGGTTTTCCGTTTTTCCAAAAAAGAAACGATGTGATTGGTTTTCCATTTTTCCAAAAAAGAACGATGTGCTGGATTTTCCTTCGTTTTACGTCCCATAAAAACAAGGGGGTTTTCTCGTTTAACTAGCCTTGAAAATGAGAATCTTTAAAAACATTTTTACCTCGTAGTTGGGCTCAGCCAGGCCCAATTACACTTTATAGCTTTGATTTCGAAAACATCTGTAGCTACTCCCAATGACAAAGTGAGGGAGTTTCTACACTTCTTTAGATCCTTCTAATGACAAAGTGAGGAAGTTTCTATACTATCCGTTGACAAATCCCAATGACACTTGAGGGATATGTCGACACTCCAAAGTGATGAACCTTAAGTCAAATGTTATCACTCGTGGGCTCGTGAGACCCTCGCCAAAACAGGTCGCTATGGCTTGTGCGACGCACTCCGTCTAATACTTTGACCATCGTCTTATCCTAACGAGCCTAGAGTTCGTAACGGGCCCAGACGCATCCCGTCACAAGGTTAATACGCACTAAAGGACTCAATTAAATCTCAAATACTCCGGATTCTAGGAATCCGAATCTGACTAAGAAAAACAGCCCAGACCCTATTTTCAACGCCTGGCTCTGGGCGCCGAAATCATCGGCGCCCAGGCCTGGGCGCTGAAAATACCTGATACGTGTTTTTTCCTAATTCCTCGTGGATTAGATTTCTGCAATTCTATCTTTCCACGAACTCTTTCTTATAAATATACCCTTAAGTTCGACGTGAAAAGAACACAACAACACACAATTATATTTTGAGTATTGACTCTAAACCCCTAAGCCTAAGCCTCACGCTGCAAAACCGATCACGCGTTCTGTCGCAATCGATCCATAAATCGTACAGAACGTATCCCGTCCCATAATTTGAGATTCGTTAAATAAAAGGAGAAATAGCAAAGTCAAAGTGGTTAGTTTTCTAAGAACCGTGACGCACCTCTCAAGGGTGCGTCGTAATGTGTCCCTTTTCCATGGTTTAATTGCTTTCCTCGCCCTTTTATGAACTGTTAAACTAACTAAAATCTGATTGTTCGATCACGCTTAATAAATATGATATTTTTGGGAAATTGGATTATCATGCTAGGTCCCTTAAAACAATCTAAATCAGATAATCGCGCTCGATCTAGTACTATATGTTGCATATTATTAAAATCAACTCAAATTAGTTTAATAGTTAACGCATGTCCCTTCAATTATTTATGCTGAGCTAGTAAGGATATCCTTCCTCTGGAGTTATCGAAGAGCGAGTACTCCTCTCGGTAGTTACAGTCCCCCGAACCCTCAATCTCTACCCTGCGGGTGTACGTTGAGCGATCCCCACCACCAGGGATCACAAGGGAACCTACGGCCGTCGTGGTCAAACATAATTGCACTCCCTTTATGTCACGATAACCGGGTTTTGTCAGTTTTTCTCATTGTCGTTAAAAACTGAATGGCGACTCCTATATTACTAGTCAATTGGGTGTAAACTCACAGGAAATCCAATTACACTTGATTTGACAAAAAGAAGTGTCACACCCACGAGGGACGAGGTCACGCATTAGCCTCGTGCTTTTTCGACCCCCTCACAGGCGGTGTGGCCAAGGAGGCGACAGCAAGGGCTGAGGCGCTGCAGGTGAGTCAAGAGAAGGGGGCTGCTGAGGTCGCGCAGTTGAATGCTGAGAAGGAATCGCTGGTTGCTGAGGTCGACGAGCTGAAGACGTCTCTCTCCAAAGTCAAGGCGAGGATTTACGAGTGTGCTGGTTACTACACTTGGAAAATAAAGGCCGAGATGATGGAGGAGTTCAAGGCGGGCAAACATGTGAACTGGACTCCTGACGAAGACATTGCTCAGTTCAACACTGCATTCCCTGAGGACTATATCCCCCCTGGTGCCGTTAGCGATGAAGAAGACGTCGAGGAGGGTGCAACTGCAACCAGCCCCGATGTCGAGACGATGGCGGCACCAGGCGATGGCGAACAAGGGGAGAATGCAGGCCCAGCAGACCATCAGGAGTAGTTCTCTCCCCCCTCCTTAAAAAATTTAAATTTGTGTTTGTTAAACAATGGGTTTTTAAACAATGTTTTGTGTGTTCGGCCTTTGGGAAGGTCGAAAAGATATTTGCGGTTGTGTTTCGCCTTGAAGGCGGTGGTTTTTTGAATGTTTTTGGGCTTGTCCAAGGGGGCAAGTCATGTAAATATTCGTGGGTTGTGAATTCTGTGTTGCTTGCTTTGTTTTTGGAAAAATGTGTTTGGTTTGGTGTTTGTTTTACAGGTTGGGCACATACCTCGAGTTCGAATTTGGTGACGCCTCCAGCCTGTCAAAGGGGAACCTGCAAGAAATGTATGCTGCAGAAAAATGTAGAGCTGTATTCCATTATGTATGTAATGTACATTGTAGTGTACCAGGCGTTTTTGTAATGGCCTAAATTGTGTTTTGTAGTTTATAAGTTGTGTAATATGTAATGTATACAAGCATTTTTGAATAAAAGAACACTGTTTCCTTTCACTTCGTGTTTCTAAACATGTGTGCACATTTTCAACTTTGATTTCCTGTATGTTGTGTTGTGCACTTTGCTTCATCTGTTTTCTCCTTGTCGAATTCGTCACCATGTGGGCACCATACTGTCAACACAGCAGAGCGTGAGGATTGGCCGTTGGTGGAGCCAACGGCCCTCCGATGCTTAAGTTAGTATGGAGCAACATAAAAAATGAGAGGAAATTACGACAAGGAGAAAAAAGAAAGAGTTCAAGGAGAAATACGGGACGACGTAGAGTCGAGTCTTTATGTTCGTTATTCCTCCTAAGTGTATACTTATGATGTCGCCACGGTGTTCTCTGCAAAACGAGACGATGGCGTGAGGGTTGGCCGTTGGTGGAGCCAACGGCCCTCTGATGCCTAAGTCAGTAATGGTGATAACATACGAGGAGGAAAGGAAAAAAGATAGAGGAGAGGAACTTAACTTCTTGCTACTTATAAATGTATATAGTTCGAGATGCTCTCGACTTCGTAATACGTCATGCTCACTCTGTCTCGGTGGTATCGACATAATGGCGATAAATGCTAGAGTACCTGTTTGTGTTAGAAAAACTAGAAAGCAGAAATTATTCGAGTGTTCAGAAATGGTACGGTTTTAGGTGTGTCGCATTCCAACTTCTTGGGATGGGTGTGCCGTCTCTGTCGACTAACTCGTATGCGCCATGTCCTGTTCGTCTCACGATCTGGTAGGGACCTTCGCATGTCGGGGCCAACTTGCCGTGTCGAGGATCCTTTTTGTTTGGGAAGACCTTAGGCAGAACTCAATCTCCCTGCTGGAATACCCGAACCCTCACATTCTTGTTGTAGCTGTTCGCGACGGCTTGTTGGTAGGAGGCCATCCTGACTAGTGCCGCTTCCCTCAGTTCGTCAACAATATCGATGTCGTAAGCCCAGACTGAGTCGTTCATTCCTGGTGCCATGAAACTGCTTCTTGCTGTGGGGAGTTCGACTTCAGGAGGGATGACTGCCTCGCAACCGAAGACCAAGGAGAAAGGAGTATGGTTGGTCGCCGTCTTTGGCGTCGTCCTGTCGGCCCAAAGGATCATAGGTAACTCGTCTACCCATCTTCCTTTGGCGTCATCGATGCGCTTCTTGAGGTTGTTGATGATAATTTTGTTACTTGACTCGGCTTGGCCATTTGCTTGAGGATATCTTGGTGTTGAGGTGTGCAAGGTGATGTTATACCTACTGCAGAATTCTTTGGTTTTGTTGCTGATGAACTGAGAACCATTGTCGCAGACGATCTCAGAAGGGATACCGAACCGACTAAGGATATTTCGTTTGATGAACGAAATGACTTCAGTATCTCGAACTCGCTTGAAAGCTTCTGCTTCGATCCACTTGGAGAAGTAATCGGTCATTGCCAACATGAAGACGCATTGTCCCGACGCTTGTGGTAAGGGACCTACTATGTCCATCCCCCATTTCGTGAAGGGCCAAGGGGACAAGATAGGATGGAGTACTTCACAAGGTTGATGAGAGATGGATGCGAACCGCTGGCAGGAGTCGCACTTCTTAGCAAAGGTGATTGCGTCTTTCTTCATGGTGGGCCAGAAATATCCCATGGTAAGGGTTTGTGGGCTAAGGTTCTTCCTCCGGCGTGGTTTCCACATTCTCCATCATGTATGTTGCGCAATGTCGACTCGATCTCGTCATGATCAAGGCATCTTAGGTACGGTCCTGCAACCGACTTTCTGAACAATACTCCATGGATTAGGATAAATCTGGAGGCTTTCATGCGGAAGGCTTTTTCGTGGGTGACTCCAGGTGGGGTGGTGTTGTGTTTAAGCCAGTGTATGTAAGGGTCGCGCCATGAGGGCATTTGTGTAGGTTGAGACTGTTCAGTGATTGGTAGGTTATCTTTGGTGATGGCTGGATACATTAAGTGGACTACGGGGATGGAGGTGAGTTTAGGTTTAATGTTTAAGCCAAGATTGGCTAAGGCGTCAGCCTGGGTGTTTTAGTCTCTTGGTATTTGTTGTAAGGTACATGAGTCGAACTTGTTCACGAGCCTTTTTGCTATTTCTAAGTAGGCCTGCATCTTTGAGTCCTTCGCTGCATAAGAACCGTTAATCTGGCTGATAATTAATAAAGAATCGCAACGTACCTCAAGTCGGCGGATATTCATGTCGAGTGCTAATGACAACCCCAAGATCAAAGCTTCGTACTCTGCTTTCGTTGTTGGTAGCTTTGAACTCGCAACAGACAGATTGTACTATGGTGTCCCCTTGTGGCGACTTTAGCATGATGCCGAGGCCTGTCCCCCGTATGTTGGAGGAGCCGTCAGTATGTAGGGTCCATGTAGACGAGGATCCATTGTTGGTCAGTGTGTTGACTTCGTGATCGACTTCGTGTTGGAGGCTCGGGCTGAAGTCAGCCACAAAATCAGCCAGGGCTTGCGACTTGATGGCTGTGCGAGGTTCGTACCAGATGTCGTAACAACCTAATTGTATAGCCCATTTGGACATCCTGCCAGACAACTCGGGTTTCCTCATGATTGACTTCATGGGATAGTTAGTTATAACAGTGATAGGATGACATTCGAAATAAGGACGCAATTTAACAGAAGAAACGACTAAAGCAAGGACAAGTTTTTCGAGATGAGAGTACCTTGTTTCGGCGCTAAGTAAAGACTTAATGACGTAATAAACAGGTAGCTGCTTTCCATCTTCTTCCTGTACTAACACTGCACTGATGGTCGACTCCGTAACTGCGAGGTATACTTGTAGTACTTCATTTTCTTTTGGTATGGACAATAACAGGGGGTTTGACAGGTATTGCTTGAGTTGCTGTAACGCGGCTTCGTGTCGTTCAGTCCAGCTGAACTTCTCATTTTTCCTGAGGATGTCGTAGAACAATTTGCACTTGTCGAACGACCTGGAGATGAAGCGGTTGAGGGCAGCCACTTGGCCTGCTAATTTTTGTACGTCCTTCTGATTTCGAGGTGATTGTAGGTTGATGATTGCGCGGATCTGATCAGGGCTAGCTTCGATACCTCTTTGAGTAACCATGTAACCTAAGAATTTTCCAGAAGAGACTCCGAACGAACATTTGGTGGGGTTGAGTTTCATACTGTACTCTCGCAACACGTCGAAGGCTTGCTGAAGATGCATGATGTGATCCGAGGCTTTCTTGGATTTCACAAGCATGTCGTCGATGTAGACTTCCATTGTGTCGCCCAGTTGTTTTCTGAACATTTTGTTGACTAGGCGCTGATAGGTGGTGCCTGCGTTCCTTAATCCGAACGGCATGACCTCGTAACAATAAGTTCCCCGCTCCGTGATGAAGGCGGTTTTCTCTTGATCTTCTTGGTGCATCAAAATCTGATTGTAGCCACTGAACGCGTCCATGAATGTGAGCATCTCGTGTCCCGCAGTAGCGTCAACTATGGCGTCGATGTGGGGTAAGGGAAAAGAATCTTTAGGGCATGCTTTGTTGATGTCGGTGAAATCTATGCACACTCGCCATTTCCCATTCTTCTTCCTGACTACGACGACATTGGCCAACCAGTCTGGATATTTCACATCCCTGATCTTTCTTGTATCTAGTAGTTGCTGAACTTCATCATTGATAATTTGGTTGCGTTCTGGAGCGAACTTCCGCCGCTTTTGTTTGACAGGCTTATGTCGGGGGTCGACACTGAGTTTGTGAGTGATGACGTCTGGGCTGATGCCTGACATATCTTCTAGTGACCATGCGAAGCAATCCGCGTTGGCTTTGAGAAATGTAACGAGTTCCGACCTGATGTCGTCGGGTACATCACATCCAATAAAGACGACCTGTTCTGGTTTCGCAGGATCCGAGATGATCTCGTCGAGTTGTTCAGATTTGGGCTCTTCATAGCTTGCTGGTTCGGAGTTGGACTGTAATTGCTATAATGAGGATTTATTTGTGCCCGATGGCTTTAGGGCCGCCTTATAGCATTCTTTGGACTCTTGCTGGTCTCCTTTGATTTCTTGAACCCCCCACCGAGTCGGGAACTTGATGGTTTGGTGATATGTCGAAGGGATGGCCTTCATGTCGTGGATCCAGGGCCTGCCCAAAATAATGTTGTAAGATGAAGGGCAGTCAATAACACAGAACTTTACCTGTTGGTTGATCCCTTGTGCGTAAACGGGTAGGGTAACTTCTCCGAAGGTGGTTTTTGCTTCGCCACTGAATCCTATCAGCAGGGTGGATTTTTTGACGACGTCTGTGTTTGGGTTAAGTCCCATCTCTTTGAGGGCGTCGAACATCATCACGTTAGTTGAGCTGCCATTGTCGACAAGGACTCGTTTGATCATGCAATTTCCAACAGGAATAGATATCACCAAGCCGTCGTGATGTTTGTCCGAGATGTCCCCTGCATCAGATTCATCAAAAGATATAGGGGTTAGGTATTTGGCAGCTACAACTCGGACTGGTCTATCTATCTCGTTTTCTCGGGCATGTCTCTTCGCTGCAGAATAAGTTAAACCACAAATGTCAGAACCTCCAGCAATGAAATTTACAGTTTTAGTATGAGGGGGAGGTGGAGGAGGTCGAGATGGAGAGTTAGAGTTGTCTTTGTTAATGACGCCACGAGCTTTATCTGACATGACGTCCTTGAGGTAACCATTTTTCAGCAGGTAGGCTACTTCTCTCCTCAACGCGACGCAGTCGTTGGTTGTGTGACCGATGTCGGCATGGAAATCACACCATTTGGAGGGATCCTTCTTAGACTCGGGTTTGCTAGACTTCGGCGGCCATTGCACTGCTTTCCCCATCTTCGAGAGGTGGTTCATCAGACCTACAGTGTCAACACAGAAAGAATATTCGTTAATTTTTAGAGGTAGATCCGGGCCGTTCTTCCAGTCGGAGTCGTCGTCTTCCTCCACCACTGCTACATGCTGAGGTTGGGAATAAGGAGCAGGGTGATCGTTGGTCCTCTTGGGGTAGGGCAACCGTCTTTCCGTCTTTAAATAGTCATTGCCCCCTTTCCGAGAATGGAGAGTTTCTTCCAACCTAACTTGGGCCATTGCTTTGGCTTGAGCATCTTCGAACGTCTTGCAGGGGTATTTGATTAAATCCCTCCAGAGGTCGGTTTCGCCATATAATCCCTGTCTGAACGCCTCGATGGCTGTCGGAACATCACATTCGGGGATAGTCACCTTCTCCCTGATGAACCGGGCTATATAATCCTTCAGGGGTTCGTTAGGACGTTGGATTACTCGGTATAATTCGCTTGTCTGCTTCTCTAGACATCTGCTGCTGGCGAACTGTTGGTTGAACATGTTGTCGAGGTGAGCAAAAGAGGTAATGCATCCATTCGGAAGGCTAGTCAACCACTTCAAGGCGGGCCCAACCAATGTCGAACCGAACCCTTTGCAAAGGCTGGCTTCTCTCATGTGCTTGGGGACTGGAATGGTCATCATCCGCTGCTTGTAGGTCAAGATATATTCTCTTGGGTCGGTCGTCCCGTCGTACATGGGCATGTTGGGTGGGCTAAATCATTACGGGACGTCTATCGCATCCATGGGATCAGCATATGGGGAGTCGGCATAACTGTCTAGGCTGGCTTCTTTGATTGGTGTTGGTACACCAGGAATTTTGTTTATCATGGTCATTATTTGTTGGAGTTGGTGATTGGTGTTCTCACAGATGCTGTTGAGCACCGGAACGAGGGGGCTAAACGTTTCGGGAAGGCTGGCTTGGAGATGTTGATAGTAGGTACTCTGCGGGTATACGCCATGAGGTTGGTGAGGAGTGAACTGCGGCGCCACTTGTTGCATGTAAGGGGGGGTTCCTTGAGTAGCGTGGGTACCTGCAACATAAGGGAAAGGAGTTACGGAACCGTGACTAACTGGAGCGACTGACCTGTTAAGAGGAGTGTATTGAGAATAGTTTCGAGAAGAGTCGGGGCGCATTTGGGCATTGGCATTGGGAAACGCTGCTTGCGGCGCCTGAGTGGCTAAAGGGACCGTCATCAACTGGGGAGGTGCCCCTGGCGCCGAGGTGACCAGGTTGACAACAGGTTGGACGACTTGCTGAGAGAAGAGTTGATCCCATGGCATTTGAATCGCTGGCGTTGGTCCTTCCGCCGGAAGCGTAACAGGCAGGGGCATTGACATGGTCACCATTGGGGGAGGCAACGAACGAGACACCAGAGCGAAGGCGGGGGCCGTCACCATGGTGGATGTCGTCATGCCGACCTGAGGTGGGGTTACCCGGGCAGCCGTCGAGGTGACAACTGTTGCCGATGTACCTGTAGAAGATGGTTGAGTTGGAGGCGGGGGAAGCCAACTCGGGTTAGAGCGGGGTTTATTCGGTAATGGATCGAATTCGCGGATCTGCTAGAGAACAGGACCCCCAGGTTCGCCAAAGGGTACATGGAGGGGATGATCTGGAGCGGCGTCAAGATCCAAGCGGCGGTTTAACCCTGAGGTGTCTCGTCGGTACTAGAACCTGGATCCGGTGGCGATGGAGGCAGTGGACCTCACTTGAGAGTGCAACGCTTCGTTCTCCTTTTGGGGGATGTTGATGCGCTGCTCCATGGCTTCGACGCGACGAGTGATATCGTCGGATGAGCTAGCATTTCCAGCCATGGTGATTGGAATGGTATTATCGAGCTGCTTTTGATTGTCAGCCCCACGGTGGGCGCCAAATTGTTTTGGGCAAATTCGACTTAGAGACGAGCTTGCCTTGGTGAAGGTGCTAACAATCAATCGATCGAGCTAGATAATTGAAAATCGATCAAAGGTTTTAAACGTCCGTTTTGAGCCCAGCAGTTGGGAATGTCGTTCGAATAATGCCACCTTGCGCCTTGTTGGCAGCCACGTAAGCAATGCTTGCCACGTATGCCCTCGTCACCAAGAGGGTATTTTTCCCCCTAACACCCGTTACGAACTCTGGGTTCGTTAGGAATTTAATTAATACGTAACTCTTATTTTCGAATTATAACAGGAATAGAATTCCTTTGCCAATTCTATCTCTTTTTGGACTTTATGTTGGAGTGCAACACCTAATTCTGACAGATTTCTATCTTTTATGTCTTGCCACTTTTAACAACTACTTCTTACGGCAGTTACCATTTTTAGCAGGTTTCTATAAATAGCAGTTTTGGCTGAAATGAAAAGGGTGATCGAGATTCGTTATTTTATAGGAGATGCGTTGCCAAGTGGAGATTTATATTCTCATTATCGAACATTCTCTTTCGGGAATGGGGACAAAAGTAGGTGTCTACAGCTAGCCCCCACTTTGACTGAGTCTTGGAGTAAGACGATGGTCAAAGTATCAGACGGAGTGCGTCATACAAGCCATGGTGTATGTGACCTGTTTTGCGAGGGTCTCACGAGCCCCCGAGTGATAACATTTGACTTAAGGGTCATCACTTGAAGTGTTAACATATTCCTCACGTGTCATTGGAATTTGTTAAGTATAGGAATTCCCTCACTTTGTCATCGGAAGTACCTACAGATGTATAGAAACTCCCTCACTTTGTCATTGGAAGTATCTACAGACGTTTTCGAAATCAAAGCTATAAAGTGTAACCAGGCCTGGCCAAGCCTGATCACGAGGTAAAAATGTTTTTAAAGATTCTCATTTTCAGGGTTAGCTAAACGAGAAAACCTCCTTTGTTTTTATAGGACGTAAAACGAAGGAAAATCTAGCACATCGCTCTTTTTTGGGAAAGCGGAAAACCAATCCTTTTATTTTTGGAAAAGGGAAACCATCTTTTGATTTTCTGAAAAAGATAAACCAGGAAAAGTTATCGCTGCAGCGACTAAGGACCTGCGCGGTTAGTGACGCAGACCCCGCCCGCTGAAGGTGGGCGAGCCTGTCCTGCTGAGGGTGGACGCCCCGTCCGATAGAAGTGGACGAATCTGTTTTGATGTTTTGAAAATAAGGACCTACGCGGTTTGTGACGTAAATCCCGCCGGCTGAAGATGGCGAGTCTGTTTTTTTGAAGATTTCATTTTGTTATTATTTTTGTTTTCGAACACTGAGGACCTGCGCGTTTTAGTGACACAGACCCCGCCCGCTGAAGGTGGGCGAACCTGAATTTGTTGTTGTTTTTTTTGGATTTGGGACTCGCATGGTTCTGACGCGATCCTGCCTGATCGAGGTGGGCCAGAACCTACTTCATTTATTTTTGGGATTTCTTTTGAGAATTTTTTTCATTCTTGTAAGAGCGAGGAAATGCTCGGGTTTAGTTGCAACCTGAATGTGGGTTGGCAACGTGTCTAAATGAACCATCGTTTAATGGTCGTTTGCCTTTCATGGTTTCGAACAGGTCTTTACGGCCCATAGGATGTATGTCACCGTTGAGAACTGGCCTAGTTATGCCAATACTTAGGTCCTTGCGAAATGACTGGTGGGACCATATGCGAATGTTAGCGGAGACCTTTGCTTTAAGGTCGAGTCCGTCTTTGATTTTGTCCAAGCACGGGACGCGGCCTGGAAGCGTTGTTTCAACTTGCATCGTGTATTTTCTTTCTTTTGAGCCCCCAAGCATTCGTACTTGATGGTTGCTCTTTACCAAGAAGAGTGCGTATTTTATAACGTCCTTGATCGTGTTTGGGATCGTGCTCGTAAGTGCGAGCGACCTTGGTAGTGGTATGCTACTTTGATGAAATCGTGGAGTGCGACTTCATTTTTCGGGCGACAAAGTTCACTTCATTTTTTTCAATGATTAATACATCGAGCTTACTTCGGCCCGGATTGACCTTTTTTTTCTTTTTCTTTTTTTGACAAATAAACGCTTTTAACTTGAGAAACCAACGACGTAATAATTTTTTTTTGTTCCGAAGAATGACCTTGATTAATATATTTTTTATTGCTTTGAAAAATAAACACATATTTTGGAGATGAGTCTAAGTTTCGACACTTGCTTTCACCATTTGGGCTCTAAAAATGTTTTGGGCTTGATCTTGGTTACAACAGGGCCCCGTGTCTACTAACACGGTTTTGGGCGTTTTCCTGGTTCGCGTTTTGGAAGAGTCGGGCCTTGGGCCTTGGCCTTTGGCTGCATTTCGGCGCTCAGCCTCGGGCGCTGAAAATGCTGCCTTAGCAGCCCTTTTTTATTTTTCGAGATTTCTCAACGCGTTTCCGAATGGGATCAGGATGATTTCGTGTATATATAGGGGGTTAAGTACGTTTTTCTTTTCCACTACTGCCAACTTCTTCTCTCAATTATCTAGCTTTATTTTTTTACTCTTGCCATGTCGATTCCTCCTTTCTCCCTCCAACGAGTTGTTAGGCGCTGGCTTAGAGCCCTTAATCCCACAGAAAAGGTTTTGTTGAAAGGATACCACTTAGAGGCACTTTTAGGCTTACAACAAATTAACATTGATTATAACTTTCTGTATGCCGCCCTAACCTTTTGGGATTCTGATCACCATATTTTTGTTTTTCGGGGCAATGAGGTATGCCCTTTGCCAGATGAATTTGCCGCAATCCTGGGTTATCCTACCAATGCTACTCCTGCTACCCCTGGCATTGTTGAAGAGGGTAAAACAACTATAGGGGCTTTCCTAGGACTAGATGATGAAATGCTTGCTGAGATCATTGTGGGTGATAAGGTTAATTTGGCGAAACTTGCAAAACATCACTTTAGGCCTAGTAAAAATATGACTGAACATAAATTGAATATTCGGGCACTTGTGTTCTGCTTGTTGAACCACTATTTACTGTCGAATAACAATGGTGAGTTTGGCGATATAAGATTGATTCCCTTGATCAGTCAGATGGAGAGTTGCTATTCTATCATGCCGTTGATTGTTGCTGAGACCTTGTTGGGTGCGGATGAGTTAAAGAAGGATGCCAAGTCTGAAAATTTTAAGGGGAGCCCCCTATTGCTGCAGGTAATTGATCGTTTATTTGCGCGCATATAATTATTTTTTCTTTTCGTTTGCCTCTGCCTGGAGCTGATTTTCAGCGCCCAGGGCTGGGCGTCGGAATTTCTGGCGCCTGGTCCTGGGCGTTGAAAATGTGTCCCAGGCCTTATTATTTTTCTGATCGCACCCGTTTTTTGCAGACTTGGCTCATGGAACGACTTAGGCTTCTAGAAGCTCCTGCCGATCCTAAACATTATCGCCCTATAGCTTTAGGCAATGGAAAGTATTTGCACCAAGGCCAGGACGAGGCCGAATGGGCCTCCTATTTTGCTCATGGCATATGCTCTATTAAGTGGGTGGTACCGTGGTGGGGCTTGACTAATATGACGGGGGGTTCCGAGACGGTAGTTCATGTTTCTTTGTTAGGGTTATCTCGGCCTGATTACATTTTTCCTTACCGAGTCATGCGACAATACGGCTTAAGGCAGACTATCCCATTTGCTGATACGGTACCACCTTAAGTAGCGGTTTTTTCACGAGCACGGGATCAAGCGTGGGCTAAGTATTATGGTGGCCTCCCGCGTTGGACCGTGACTACAGATGGTTTTGTGGGTGTTTCCGAGAATTATAAGCTGTGGATGAGTTCCGATGATAAGGCTGTGAGAACTAAGGCTCGAAATGAAGAGCCGGCTGAACTTTTGATACCTCGAGGTAGGGCTAAGTATGAAAACCGTAATCCTGCTAACTCTCGTGAAAATGGCATTAAGACTCTGAAAGCTCGTCCTGATCGAAAGCGAAAGGAAATTCCTCCCCGTTCCAATTCTAGGCCTAAAAAGGTACCTAACATGAAGGGGCCTGCTGTTCCCAAAAGAAATGCAAGCTCTCGCGGAGATCGTCGCCGGAATAATGTATGGGTTAGGAAAATTCAGCCCCTAGTAGAACCAGTGGCTAATCCAACTGATGTTGATAATCCTTCCCCTCCCATTATTTGTGCCCTTGAGGCTGAGCGGGCTATAGCTGTTCAAACTGAAAATGTTTCTGAGGCCTTGGCATCCTTGGAAGTTAGTGTCAAGGAGCATGTGCTTATGGAGATCGACATAGGGGTAGCGCAGTAGCCTGTGGGGGTGGACCCTGCGAACATTGCCCTCTACAACACTCTATTTGATGATCCGGAAGAACTCGAGTAGTGTAGTTCTTGCTAGGGTGTAGATGCCCTTTATTTATTTCAGTTGTGTTTGTTTTTCATTCCTTAGCACTTTTGTTTTCCTTCTTATTATTTTTAAGTACTAATAAAGGCGTGATTTTATTTTTTTGGTTTCTTTGCTTTCTTGTTCTCGCTTTGCTTCTCTTTTTTATTCGCTCATTTCCAACACTTAGGCACATTATATATTTTTTGATTGGACCGAATCCATAAATGGGATTGCCTACGTATCCTTGTTAAATAACTTTAACTTAGAATCAGGTCGCGCGTAGTTCTAGCTAGAATGAATTTTAAGATGCCGGATTCGATAAGTATGTTCTGAGATGGAAACATATTATTTGAAACGGTAGAATAGGCGATGTTTATTTTGATCTGCTGCTTTTCTGTAAGTCGAAATTTGCTTTATGATTTTTTTTTGAGTACATGTGTTTTGCGCATTATTTGAGTACATCCATAAATAGGCTATATTTTTTTTCATGTTTTTTTTTGGCATGTTCTGAATACGTGAACACGTGCTGTACCCCCCAAGTGTTTGTTATTTTTCCGTGTATGTGCGGATAAAATGACGAGCACTTCTGGGTAAACTTTGGCAAGCAGAGAGTTTCAACGCCCAGACTGGGGCGCTAATGATTTCGGCGCCCAGATCTGGGCGCTGAAAATGATTTTTGGGTTGGTTTTCGGGCGTGTTGCTTCTTTTCTTTCACATGTGTCTTGCTTTTATTTCTTTTTTGTTCTTACTTTTTATTCGTCAGAAATCAATTTTGACACTATTTCGGAAGCTTTTTGTACTGTTAGCGTGAGATGCATTTTCGTCCGGATTAATTTTATCTATTCGTGACTCAAAACGGTTTTGAAAACGGAGTTAGGGTGTGAAAGATGTGAAGATCTTTGTGTAGGCTTTTGGGTGGGCTGAGGTGCGTGTTGTTAATGGTGGGAATGATGGGTTCATGTTTTATGAATTTTTTTTGTTGAGCAACATTTTGCATTGTTTGATTTCTTTTCTTTTTGATTTTTTTTTGGGTTTCATGGGTTGACTTTTTATGATTGCACGGATTTGACTTTCATGTCTTGGAGGTACGGTTTATTTTGCGGATTTCGAGAATTGGTTTTGATGTCACGATTCAAGACCGAATGGGCCTTGCTATTGGGCCTAAAGTGGGCCGCTTCCTTATTATTTTTCGATTTTGTTTTTGCGAATATGATTAGTGCTTGTTCAGTGTTAGAGCAATTTTTAGGAGAAATCTTACGCCTTTATTAATTTGGAAAGTAAGGAAAACACACTGAAAATAAATTAACCTATATTCTAAGGGGTCCTAGGACCATCTCTAGAGTTTTATTATTTCTACCATCTAAAGAACTACTAGGCGTTTTGCTAAAGTGCTCTCTACGGCTCAAGCCTTGGGTTTAGTCTCGTAGAACTTTGGTCCTTCGCCTGTACTCATCTTGAATTTTATTCCCTTTGCATTGACCCACTGATATGTCTTCACCCATCCGTTCTCGGTCTCTTCTGGTGTTGATATAGGAGTGATTAACCGGGTTGGATTGAAACCTTCATCTTGTAGGGCCAGGGTGGTTATTACAGTCTCGTCCTCCATAGGCCTCGATTCGTTAAACAATGTCCACAGAGCTTGGTTGTCTAATATTTCGGCTGTTTCAGTCTTGGGGAGGTGGGGTGCCTCATCCATAGTATGACAGTCATGGAAAATTTCAAATTCGGGTTTTAGCAGGCCATTCTGAACAAAGGGTTCAGGGAAGTCGCAGCATGGGTGTTCTTCTCCTTCTCGGACAAACATACCGTTAAGGGTTCTTTGGTATGGGGAAAGAAGGGTGGTTTGTTTGTCTTGGCTGGCTTAAGGCGTAGCCTAGACAAGTGGTCAGCAATATCTTCCTCCGTTGGTGTATAGACCGAAGGGAGTATTTTTATTGGGTAGGGAATGGAACATGTTGTTCTTCTTCCTTATGCCCAATGGAGTTCCCGGGAAATAGCCTTGAGCTAGCAACATCTTAGGGATGACCCGGGACGCTCGCGGATCTAGAAATGCTAAATTGTAATCCTCAATGACTTGGATGACTTCATCCACTTGAAAACCGTAAAGGTCTTCTGCAGCATCGGTCGTTCCGACCATAGTACAACTGACGTCGAGAGGAGGGGCGCGTATTTCTAGAATTACCCCCGTTATGGTTAAGTTTAACCATCTGGTGCAAGGTAGAAGCCACACCTCCTAAGTCATGGAGCCAAGGGCGCCGTAAGAGGAGGTCGAAAATGGGCTTGATGTCAATTATCTGAAACTCCATGGTGCGTGCTACAGGCCCGGTTTGTATTGTGAGGTTGATTTTTCCCAACACAGGCCTTCGAGAGTTATCATAGGCTCGTACCCCTTGCGTGGAGGTTTAGAAGTCATCGTTTCCTAGCCCCAAGCAATGGGCGGTTCGCAATGGGCAAACATTTACCGCTGAACCGTTATCTACAAGTGCTAGGGGGATGTTTTATCCTTTGCATCCAACCACTAGATAGAGAGCCTTATTGTGGGCGCCTCCTTCTTTAGGTAAGTCTTTGTCTGTAAAAACTATTGCTTTTTCCTCAACATCTCTGGTGACGTGACTAACCAACAAGTCAGGTGTGATGTCTGTAGGGACTGAGATGAGGTCAAGTGAGCGAATATATTTTTCACGATGTTCCTTTGAAGTGTACATGAGATCCCAGAAGGTAATCTCGGCTTTGGTTTTTTTTAGTTGCTTCAAGAGAGGATTTTCGATGACTTCTGCGACGGTGGTGTGCCGCACGTTTTCAGGAGTCTGTCTGACTGGGATGTCGTCCGCGGGAGGTGGGCGAATATCCTGCTGGTATACTCTTCCGGACCGAGTGAGATTGTCAACTTCGGGCTCTTGAGGGGTGGTGTCAATGGGAGAGTGTCCGGGCCAAATTTCAGTAAAGAGGTCCTGGCCCGATACTTGGGACAGGTAGATATCTTCAGCATCATCATCCCACACACCCCACACTTCTCTCTCGATTTGATCCATAGGGACCATGGCGAGTGGTGCACCTTGGGGCGTAATATACACCGTAGGGTCAAAGTTCATATTTTCTGGTTGATCGAGAGAGATGTGACAAGAGCCGAGTGGGCTCTTGTTGTTGTTGGGTTTGCCAACGTTGGGGGGGGTATTATTTCATCCGCTATCATATCCTGGATCGTGTTTTTTAGATTCCAGCAGTTTTCAGTATCATGCCCATTTCCTTGATGGAACTCGCAGCGGGCGCCCTCGACCCAGTATTTATTTTTGAATGGAGGTTTGGGTGTGGGGCCTATGGGCCTTAGTTTTCTTTGTTTGGTTAGTCTTTGGAAGGCTTGTACTAGAGTCGACCCGAGTGGGGAAAACTTTCGGTCTCGGTTCCACCTCCCGGGGCTCTTTCGGGTTGGATTTTCTTCTACGGCGTGGACCTCTTGGGCTTGAGGCGTGTGGCCCCTGTTGTAGGTATTACTTTTGTATGCAGGCTTGCTTTGTACTGTTTTTGTGAGGTCATCCTCGATCTTTATTCCTACATCGTAAACCCTCTTGAAGGTATCAAGGCCCAGGTATCTAAGATGTTGTTTATAAGCTGGGTCCAGGTTGTCAATGAATTTTTGGACCAATTTTGTTTCGGGAGGCCTATTGATTAGTTGGGCCGCTTGGTCCCTCCATCTAGCAAAGTAGGTAGTGAAACCTTCATTTTTCTTTTGGAAGAGGACTTCCAGCTCGCGCATGGTGACTTGAAAATCCATGTTCGACGAGTATTGCTTGATGAAGACATTGACAAAGTCCTCCCAAGTGGGGAAGAGCTTAGGGTCCTGGTGGTAGTACCATTTGAGTGGCACAGGTTCCAAGGACGAAGGAAAGGCAGGCAGATACATGGACTTGTCCACACCTTTCAAGTTCATGCCATTCACAAAGCTCAAGAGATGATCACGGGGATTGTCCGTGGCTTTGAACTTCGGTAAGTCGGATGAACTAAACTTTTCCGGTAGTTTGCCGGGAAAAGGTTCAGGATCGAGGGAGAAATACTTGCTCCCCATAGTTTGCTGCAGAACCATTTTTTCGATCTTCCTCTCGTTATCGAGGTCATGTTTGGCTTGCGCAGCCGCTAAGGATTCGTTTTCCATTTTCAGTTGATTCATAAGTAGGGTCATTTGGGTCATTTGGTCCCGCAGCTCTTCCATGGACATGTTTAAGGGTGCGAATCGAGGTTGGGGAATCGGAGATCCTTGAAAGGGGGAGTGATGGATGGAGCTTGGAGTTGCTAAACCTTGTGTTGGTGATGTATCTTCGAGACGTACTAACCTTTGATTTTCAGATGGACGCCAAGTGGAAGAACCAGCCCTATGCATAAGACAAGCTAAAGTTTAGGCCCAAAGTTAAGCATTACTTAGTCTAGACTTTTGACTCTTCCTATCGGTTTTCTATTCTCACTCTTGTTGGTATATTTTGGCTTTTCTTTTGGTCATTCTTTAGATTTTTGGAACACTTTCCCGTGTGACGTTCAAAGTTATTTTAATTAGCTTGCTCGGTTTTGGTGTCGAACATTGCCGTCATAGGAGGCCTAATGACGACATAAAGAGTCGTTTATTTTATAAGTCGTCCTTAGAATCGAGTGCTTTTTCATGCGTCCTCGTAGCAATTTTGTTACAAATTTTTTATTGCTACGTATATTTTGTGCGCGGGCACCGAGGCTGCGGTGCCTGGCCAAAAGGCCAAGCAGCAACTTCAGCGCCCAGCGCAGGGCGTGAAAATGTTTGGCGCCCAGCTAGGGGCGCTGAAAATGCGTCCCTGACTGGTACTCATATTCTGTTCGCGTATTATTTTTTGTACATGCGACTTAATTTTGCGTGCTTGCCTAATAACGTCCTTTACGCGTTGTGCAGCGTTGTGGGATCCGTCACAGGCCATCCTAGGCTTCGCTTATCTTTGTGGCGATAGCCCGGGGTCGCGGAATACGTATCTTGGTATAACTCTTTGGCCAATCGGTGTTTTATGAATGTTTGGGCAATTTTTAGGGTCGTTGGTTTTCTAGCGTTATTTGTCATACACAATCACAATATAATCACGTAATTCGATACACATAACTAACATTACAACATGAAGCAGAAATAATATGTCACGTAGTTTATGATAGGCTTCTATGGGTAATATTTGCGCCTGGCTTGGTACCGCTTCTATCGTGGATCCAACACATGCCCCGGTCGAGGTAGTGCATTCAACAGACGAATTTCGTCCCAAGAGGCCAATCACAATGTAAGCCAAGGGGGCATGCACCAATGAGAGGGACCTTAGTGGGCGAGGGATTGGGTTTGGGACGGGTGTACTACTAGCGACAAGTGCCGAGTGGACAACATTCGAAGCGTATGCACCCCCCGGTAGGCGATGGGTATCCTTAATCCCAACTCCCGAGATGAAATATGCCAAGGGAGCCGAGATTCGTTATGCGGTTCTGTCCGTTCACATTAATATGCTGATTTTCAGGTCGTCCCAACTTGATAAGGAAATAAACGCGAAGTAGGATCGTTTCACCCTTCGGCTATTTTGATTACCTACGAGCACGAGTATTTCATTAACGTTCCCCAGTGGAGTCGCCACTGTGAGGGGGTCAAAAAAGCGCGAGGCTAATGCATGACCTCGTCCCTCGTGGGCGTGACGTCGTCAGTTCAAGTGTAGTTAGATTTCCTGTGAGTTTACACCCAATCGACTAGTAATATAGGAGTCACCATTCAGTTTTTAACGACAATGAGAAAAACTGACAAAACCCGGTTATCGTGACATAAAGGTAGTGCAATTATGTTCGACCACGACGGCCATAGGTTCCCTTGTGATCCCTGGTGTGGGGATCGCTCAACGTACACCCGCAGGGCAGAGATTGAGAGTTCGGGGGACTGTAACTACCGAGAGGAGTGCTCATCGATAACTCCAGAGGCAGGTTATCCTTACTAGCTCAGCATAAATAATTGAAGGGACATGCGTTAACTATTAAACTATTCTGAATTGTTTATAGCAATATGCAACACATAATACTAAATCGATCGTGATTATCTTGTTTAGATTGATTTAAGGTACCTAGCATGATAGTTCAATTGTCCAAGGTATTATCTTTATTAGGCGTGATAGATCAATCAAATTAATAGTTTAACAATTTTATAAAGAGGTGATGAAAGCGATTAAATCATGCGAAGGGACACATTACGACGCACCCTTGAGAGGTGCGTCACGGTTCTCAGAAAACTAACCACTTGGCTTTGCTATTTCTCCTTTTATTTAACGAATCTCGGGTTTCTGAGCAGTGTTCCAGTATTTAGGCTTAATTCATCATCTACAAGGGACAGGATACGTTCTGTTCGACTTTTGGGTCGATTGCGACAGAACGCGGGATCAATTTCGTAGCGTGAGGCTTAGGCTTAGGGTTGGAGTCAATACTCAGATTATGAATTGTGTCCTTTTTTCGTCGATTATAAGGCTGTATTTATAGGGAAAGAGTTGGTGGAAAGATAGATCTTTAGAATCCGAACCCAAAGAGAATTCGGAGACAACACGTCCCAGGTATTTTCAGCGCCCAGGGCAGGGCGCCGAAGATTTTGGCGCCCAGACCCAGGCGTTGAAAATAGGGTCTGAGCCGAGCCTTTTGTCAGATTTGGACTCTTAATCACGGAGCTATTGAGACTTATCCGAGTTTCTTAGTGCGTATCAGCTTATGACGGAATGCGTCTGGTCCCGTTACGAACTCTGGGTTCGTTAGGAATTTAATTAATACGTAACTCTTATTTTTCGAATTATAACAGGAATAGAATTCCTTTGCCAATTCTGACAGATTTCTATCTTTTATGTCTTGCCACTTTTAACAACTACTTCTTACGACAGTTACCATTTTTAGCAGGTTTCTATAAATAGCAGTTTTGGCTGAAATGAAAAGGGTGATCGAGATTCGTTATTTTATAGGAGATGCGTTGCCAAGTGGAGATTTATGTTCTCATCATCGAACCTTCCCTTTCGGGAATGGGGACAAAAGTAGGTGTCTACAGGTGGCGACTCCTACAAAGTACAAAAATACAAAGGTTTCTAAAAAAAACCGCCCCGTAGGAAAGAGTAAACAAAACCGTCCTACAATTCTGGCGACTCCACTGGGGAGTTCCTGACTTCAACTTCGAAAACACGAGCAGACTTTGAGCATCCAGCGACTGATCTGCTTAAGTACTGGATGCCAGCACTGGCGCCAGGCGCAACCACCTGCGCCAAACGCCACTGCTTGCATCCAGGACAGTGGCTCACAGTGGCTTGTTGCCCACTTTTGCTCCAGTTTTCAAGTGGGAGTCAGTCTATTTCTGTACTTTGAAGGACGCTCCCAAACCTTTAGAACGAATGTCGAAAAACAAGCTTTTTAAATACAATATTCAAGTGCAATTTCAATTTTAAATTTCTAGGCATTTCATGCATTTTTCGAAAACCATATTTGTGCAAAACGAATTTCTACCTTGCCCAAACGGATGTGTTCTACATTCGGGCTAGCCCCGGGGCAACGAAATGGTGACTCTCCATACGGTTCCCGACCAAAGTGTGTGACCATTTTCGCGCCTACCGAAACTTGGCATTTGCTTGACATTCCCGATGTCAAGCATGGAGGTCGTCTGCCGACACACACGTCCCTTAGGCGGATGTGCAAGTTGTCGCCGGATCCGCCTCTTAGTCGAGTACCTTTTGACACCCAAGCTTGACCACTTGCATCATACAAAACTTAGACCGACCTTAGTAAAGGAAATAATGCCCTTGGTCCAAGTATGCATTCTATGTTAAGTCTAATAAATGCGGTTCAGTATTAATTAACAAGTTAATAATTCAGTGAGATCAAGTGAGCTGAATGCCTAGCTAGAGGCCGCTTCAGTTCAAGTGGAATTAATGATATTAATCCACAGCTTACTCTTGACTGAACCCGTAGGGTCACACAAATAGTACGTAAACGGATCAAGTATTTAATGGCATTAAATACTCTATCTATGGATATTCGGAATCGACAGATCTTGGTTTCAGTGGGAGCTGAGATCGTCACAGGCAAGAAATGAATACTCCGGAAACGATGATATTACCGGAAACGAAAATATGGATCGTATCGGAAATATAAATATTATCCAAGTCGTAGATGTTGCCGGAAACGGAAACATGGTACGTATCGGAAAATATTATCGGAAATGGAAATATTACCAGAATCGGAAATATTGCCGGAAACGGAAATATTGTCAGAATCGGAAATATTACCGGAATCGGAAAATAATTCCGGAAACGGAAATATTAAATATTTGTTCGAAACGGAAATTAATTCCGGAATCGGAAATGTTAAATATTGTTCGTATCGGAAATGAATTCCGGAATCGGAAATTTAATCGGAAGCGTATCGTACGAATAAGCATCGGACGAGGCCTGCCGGACGAGGGCCCAGCACGAAGCCAGGCCATCGCCCAGCAAGCCAAGCGCGCCACACAAACAGCCACGCCAGGCCCAGCGCAAGGCCAGGCCGTGGCAGCGCGCACAGCGCGCGCAGCGCGCGCGGGTGCTTGCGTGGGCTTGTGGCTCGCGCAGGCCTCGCTGCGTGGGCTGCTGCTCGCTCGCACGCATGGGCGGCCCATCGTGGCTGCCGTGTGTGTGTGCGTAAGTGTTTGTGTTCGTGCACGTTTCCTAAAACGTGCAGAGTTCGGTTAATGATTAAATTCCTAATTCTATTTGATAAATTAATTTAATTAGAGTTCTTGTAGGATTCTAGGTTTAATTAATTTGTATCTGAATAGGATTCCAATTCCCTTTCCATAACCCTATAAATATGTGGCCTGGGTTCACAATTTATAACGAGTTTTAAAAGTATTCAAAGTGAGTTTTTGAGAGAAAAATTCAGCCACACATCTTGCTCAAAAGTGCCGAAAATTCTAGTACCTTAAGGGCGATTCTAGTTGGTCAATCTTAAGGCGGATCCGGACGTGCTGTGGACTATCTACGGAGGGACGACACTTGGAGTCCTAAAGACTTGTTCTTGTTCGGTTCGGGCGCAGCTAGGGAGGGCACGCAACAAAGAGTATGCATCTAAATTATGCTATATGATTATGTGTAAATAATATGTAATCCTGGGTTAATGGTTGTTTCCGCATGATTTATGTAATATCATATGTATCATAACCTAACAATGGTATCACGAGCCCCTTATTATTTTCATAATCTAAATTGCATGAACATGGTTAAATATTACAAATTTGCAAGAATTAAAAGGGGTGATTAATTTTCGTAATTGTTAATTAATTGCAAATTGCGTTTATTTAATTATACGTACGCAGTTTTTCGGCAGTTTCTTCGTTACTCATCCAAATCGAGTGATTTTTGTGTCAATTCCGCATGTAAAAGGCATTCTAAAATTTTGACAAAAATAGTGTTTTTCTGCCGAACCCAGAATTCTCAAATTCGAAGCCTAACTATGACTTTTCGAAGGTTTTAGTTTTTCGAATGCAAAATTTCGTAAATTTAAGATGTTAAATTAAATATTTGCGATTCTTGTTGATAAATCTTGAATTTTTGATTGACCTACTGTATATGTTTAACAAGTTTGAATGCCTAGCCTTGTTAATTATGCAATCTAATTTGTAATTATGATTAATTTGTTGAAAATTAGAATAATTTAGAATTAATTTGATTTTCATAATTAATTATAATTTAATTAGAAACCTATGATTAAAAACCACCATAAAAATTGTAAATTTATGATAAATTTTAAATTTTTATGACCTAGACTTGAATCCATGTAAATCGGAAATCAATTGAATAATAAATTTTCGATTTTTTCGCCCTAAAATTATGAAATTAATATTATTTATTAATTTGTCATTAATTTTAAAATATAAATTTTAAATTTTTATGCGATTCGTTCATAAAACTTGCACGCACAAAGCAATGGACGCTTCGTGTTACCCTTAAGGGGTGTTGTATAGTGCGGGCATGCGACGACGAGCAAGGGAGCTCGTCGCCCGTGCGGCACGAATGCAATGGGCAAGGGCGTAGTGCACGAGCACAAGGCAGCAGCCCTGCCTTGTGTCGTGGGCCACGAGCAATGGACGAATGGGCATGGGCAAAGGGCGAGCCAAGGCAGTCGCGTGTGGGCAGCAAGCGAGCTGCGCCACAACGCGCACTGCCTCGCGCAAGAGCGCGCAGCCTCGCGCGCAGCGAGCGCAAGCTCGCGTGCCACGAGCGCTGCGCCCAGCGTTGCTCGCGCGCACAGCGAGCGATGTCGCGCGCCCAGCGAGCGATGGCTCGCGCGCACAGCGAGCGATGTCGCGCGCCCAGCGAGCGATGTCGCGCGCCCAGCGAGCGATGTCGCGCGCACAGCGAGCGATGGCTCGCGTGCGACGAGCGCTGGCGCGCGCGCAGCAAGCACCACAGCGTGCGATGGCTTGCGATGGAGATGCAGCAGCTATGCGACGAGCGCATGGGCTGCGCGCATATGGCCAGCAATGGCTGTATGCGTGCGGCCCATGGGCGTGCAACGCGTAGGGTGTTTGCGTTACGATTAGATCGCTTTGAATGTTTAATTTGAAAATTTCAGTTCACGTAATTTTAATTAATTTTAAAATTAATAATTTAAATTAGTTTCTTGGATTTTAATTTTGAATATTGTAATTATAATAAATGTTATTTATTCTAATTATTTTACTAAAATTAAAATCATGAATTAATTTAAATACGACTGAAATTAAATTAAACTTTTTGGATTCAATTATAAATTTATATGAGCTTTAAATTTTAATTAAATTTGTATGTTTCCGGTTAGACTAGAAATACATTTTTATGTTTAAAATTAGTAAAGCATATGAATTTATTGGTTTAAGTGGGAGCGCTTTTTAGTCATAAACTCTTGATTAGGTCTACAAATCCTTAAGGTTAAAACAACTTGATTAGAATTAATAAGGACTGAATAATTGGTAGATTATTGGTGCCCTTGATTAATTGCTGCAAATATTTACGTGATGCATAATGTGTTTTACTAACCAGCTATGTGGGCCATTCATGATAATGAATGGGTGAATGGTATATATTGTATATGTACTGTTTTGCAGGTTATGAAGTGACTAGTATGGCCCAAATAGGATAGAAAATATGGTCTGCGTACCATTAATTTGAATGTAATTGGTCTAAAGCACCAAAGTTATTTTTCAATTCAAATATGGTCTGCGAACCATCAAATAGTTGTAATTAGTTATAGCTTATCCTATTTGAAGAAAATGATGCCTCCCACGGAGATTTTCTAGACGGACTTTGAAGTTAAAGCTTCAAGATGAAGTCGGGCCATACTAGATCATAAATATCTTATGCATGTTTTAAGTTATTTATTGTTTTTAAATATGTCTTAAAATGCATGAGATCAAAAGCTTGATTATGTTGCATGATTAAGGATTTTAGTTCACTTAAAATCTAACCAACATAGTAAGAGCCTTAAGTTCCAAACTTAAAAATTGAGTTAAAAGGTGCCATGCCAAAATATACACTTGCTTGGATATCCTTTACATCAATCTAGTAATAGTTTTCGCTCAGCGAGGTGTTACTTATTGGTCCTAAAGGGGCAAGGTACACAAATAATTGTGAGTACATGTTAGTTTTGGTGAAACTCAACGATATAAGTAAGGAGTCCTTTTATGTCGTGGCAAAATCGATAGGTTTACCTAATAAGTTCTTAGACGTACCTATCAACCAAGAATAGTTTCTAGACTATTAGCAAAAGGCTTTTGCTTACCTAAGATGTTCTAGGATTAAGTCGACAAACTGTGCTTAGTTCTTCAATGATTTTAGGATCTTGGAATCATTTTATTCACACCTGCCGGAACACATAACTTGAATAAAATGCTTAATAAACATTGAATTATGCATGTATGCTAGAATTTAAGTTTATTAAGAGAAACTGTGAATGGTTATTTATTTGTTTATTCTTTTCAATTGTAGTTTTAATATGGCAAACAACAATCAAAACATCATCATGGGTTCTGAGCTTATGGTCAAGCTGAACCTGACAAATTTTCTTGAATGGGAAGCTAAGCTAGTTGAAATAGTCAAACTCAATGGACTTGAGTATGTACTGTCACATCCCATGCCAAGCTACTATGCCAGAGACATGACCCCTGAGAGATTTTACGCCTGGGATGCGGATCTCAAAAAGGTTATGAGTCTCATGCTGAACAATATCCCTGATGATTGGGCTAAAAGGTTTGTAGCCTATGAACCTTTTACGCTCATCAAGAATCTGAGGGATATCTGTCGTGGAAGTACGGAGGACAGGGACCTGAACGTCCATGAGTTGATTGAATCAATGTCTGGTCTAAAGGTTAGTTCTCCCAACAGGTGTTATAGGATGGAGGTCCAAGAAACACATGTTCAGCTCCTTCGCACTAAACAGAGGGTAGGCGTCCCACTGAGGTTCCATGTGGATCTTATGTGTTCATATTTTGATCGCCTAAGTCTACTAGGAACACCAATAAGCGAAAGGATGGCAGTCTCTGTCTTGCTCAATTCACTACACAGTGGGTTTGGTCGCTTCAAGCAACTATACCTAAGTGAACCAAGAGAAGAAACAGTTGCAGAATTTGTTCACCTTGTCAGAAAGGCTGAAATAATACTGGACTGTGAAGCCAAAGATTTACTCAAGGCTAGAAAGAGACCATTCAAGAAAGGTGGAAAGTCCAAGGGCAATGCTAAATCAAAGCAGGACAAGTCCACATCAAGCTGTCTTTATTGTGATGGAATAGGCCATTACAAAAGAGAATGTCCAAAGCTAAAGGAAGATCAGAAGAACGGAACAGTCGTTCCATCTTCAGGTATTTTCGTTATAGACTTTATACTTGCTAATTCAACTTCTTGGGTATTAGATACAGGTTGTGGCTCACACTTATGTTCCAATCCACAGGGACTAAGAAGAAGTAGAAAGTTAAGCAAGGGTGAAGTCGACCTACGAGTGGGAAATGGAGCACGGATTGTTGCATTAGCTGTAGGAACTTACTATTTGTCGTTGCCCTCCGGGCTAGTTTTGGAACTGGAAGAATGTTTCCATGTTCCAAGTCTTACTAAAAACATCATTTCAGTTTCTTGCTTAGATGCTAAGGGATTTTCCTTTTTAATAAAAGACAATAGTTGTTCGTTTTATTTTAAAGAGATGTTTTATGGATCTGCTAGATTAGTCAATGGACTTTATTTATTAGATCACGACAAACAAGTATATAACATAAATACCAAAAAGGCCAAAAAGGATGATTCAGATCTCACCTATCTGTGGCATTGTCGATTAGGCCATATAAACTTGAAACGCTTAGAAAGACTTCAAAAGGAAGGAATTCTAGAGCCATTTGACTTAGAGGATTATGGTAAATGCGAATCATGTTTACTTGGCAAAATGACAAAGCAACCTTTCTCTAAAGTTGGAGAAAGAGCAAATGAACTATTGGGTTTAATCCATACAGATGTATGTGGACCAATGAGTACAAATGCTAGAGGTGGTTTCAGCTACTTTATCACTTTCACTGATGACTTCAGTAGGTATGGTTATGTCTACCTAATGAAGCATAAGTCTGAATCCTTTGACAAATTCAAGGAATTTCAGAGTGAAGTAGAGAATCAATTAGGCAAGAAGATTAAAGCACTGCGGTCTGATAGAGGCGGTGAATATCTGAGCTATGAATTTGATGACCATCTGAAAGAATGTGGAATTCTATCAGAGTTGACTCCTCCTGGAACACCACAATGGAACGGTGTGTCGGAACGGAGGAACAGAACCTTGCTAGACATGGTCAGGTCAATGATGGGTCAGGCCGAACTTCCATTAGAATTTTGGGGACATGCACTAAATACAGCTGCACTCACTATAAATAGAGCTCCGTCTAAAGCTGTCGAAAAGACTCCATACGAATTATGGTTTGGAAAGCCTCCAAATGTGTCTTTTCTTAAGATTTGGGGATGTGAAGTATACGTCAAACGATTAATTTCAGACAAACTTCATCCAAAATCTGACAAATGTATCCTTGTGGGCTATCCAAAGGAAACAAAGGGGTATTACTTCTACAATACATCTGAGAACAAAGTGTTTGTTGCTCGAGATAGTGTCTTTTTGGAGAAAGATCACATTTCCAAAATGACAAGTGGGAGAAAAATAGACCTCGAAGAAATTCGAGTCGAACAACAAACTCTAGAGAATGCTCAAGATGACATTCAGGATGAAACTCAGAGATCTTTAGAAGAATCTGGTGAGAATCATGGTCAATCTAGAAATGTTGCCCCGCGTAGATCGCAAAGATATAGATCTCAACCGGAAAGGTACTTAGGTATTTTGACGAACGAGAGCTATGACGTTCTATTACTTGAAAGTGATGAACCTGCGACTTACAAACAAGCTATGACGAGCCCTATCTCCAAGCAATGGCAAGAAGCCATGCAATCTGAATTAGACTCCATGTCTGAAAACCAAGTATGGGATTTGGTCGATTTGCCAGATGGCTACCAAGCCATTGGAAGCAAATGGGTTTTCAAACTGAAAAAGGACAAGGATGGGAAACTTGAAGTTTTCAAAGCTAGATTGGTTGCAAAAGGTTACAGGCAAGTCCACGGTGTGGATTACGATGAAACCTTTTCACCAGTTGCAATGCTAAAGTCTATTCGAATAATGTTAGCAATCGCTGCATATTACGATTACGAAATATGGCAGATGGATGTCAAAACTGCTTTCTTAAACGGCGTTTTAACAGAAACTGTGTTTATGACACAGCCTCAAGGTTTTGAGGATCCAAAGAATGCTAAAAAGGTATGCAAGCTAAAGAAGTCAATCTACGGATTGATGCAGGCATCCAGGAGCTGGAATATACGTTTTGATGAAGCAGTCAGTGACTTTGGTTTCATCAAGAACGCAGACGAATCTTGTGTATACAAGAAGGTCAGTGGGAGCAAAATTGCTTTCCTAGTATTATATGTCGACGACATATTACTTATCGGAAATGACATTCCTATGTTGAACTCTGTCAAGATTTGGCTTGGGAAATGTTTTTCGATGAAGGATCTAGGAGAAGCACAGTACATATTGGGCATCAAGATTTACAGAGATAGATCTAAAAGGATGATTGGACTTAGTCAAAGCACTTATATCAATAAGGTGCTTGATAGGTTCAAGATGGCGGACTCCAAGCGAGGCTACCTACCCATGTCTCATGGAATGACTCTAAGCAAGACTCAGTGCCCAAAAACACTTGATGAGCGTAGACGAATGAATGGGATTCCATATGAATCATTAATTGGTTCAATAATGTATGCTATGATATGTACACGCCCGGATGTTGCGTACGCACTCACTGCTACGAGCAGATACCAGTCAGACCCAGGAGAGGCGCATTGGACTGCTGCCAAGAACATTCTGAAGTACCTGAAAAGGCACAAAGATGACTTCCTGGTCTATGGTGGAGATGATGAATTAATTGTTAAAGGCTATACGGACGCAAGTTTCCAAACCGACAAAGATGATTTCAGATCACAATCTGGGTTTGTCTTCTGCCTCAACGGAGGAGCAGTAAGCTGGAAAAGTGCTAAGCGAAGCACCATTGCGGATTCTACAACTGAAGCGGAGTACATTGCTGCACATGAAGCAGCAAAGGAAGCTATATGGCTAAGGAAGTTCATAGGTGAACTTGGTGTAGTCCCCTCCATTAAAGGACCAATAGCCCTGTATTGTGATAATAACGGAGCTATTGCACAGGCAAAAGAGCCTAGACACCACCAGAGAATCAAGCATGTACTTCGTAGATTTCACCTTCTACGAGAGTTCGTTGAAAGAAAAGAAGTCGAGATAAGCAAAATTGGAACTGATGACAACATATCAGGTCCATTAACTAAACCTCTGCCGCAAGCGAAGCACAACTCGCACACTGCAGCTATGGGAATCAAGCATATTGGAGAATGGCTTTGATGTCTCTGTTTAATGTTTTAAAGTTTTAGAGTTTAAATCTTTGTAAAACATTATTGGTTAATCATTCACAATAAATGAAATGAATTCATTTTTCCATTTAATTTGTGGTTTATTAAATGATGAGTCCCTTCAATTTGACGATATATTCAAGATAGACTGTCAGGACCAGTCCTGTGACTAAGAAATGTCTATCAAGTGAACTTGAATGTCAAAAGTTGAAAATGGTCCCTAGTCGGAGTTTTCTATAAAATTGGACGCATAGAAAACGTTAGACGATTAGAATGCAAGATGACTAGTAGTTCTGTTTCTTGAACTATGTGGACATGGCAATGTCATAATCATTTGCATAGATACTTACTTTGGGAAGACTAGTATCGGACAAGACCTATGAAACTTTACTGTAAGAGATAAAAATCTGTCATAAGTAAATTTCATTAAATTATTAGACACTAAATCCTCAATACCTGAGTGATTTGAGATTACTTGTTTGAGAACTGGTTGCTTTGACGTTGACCAACCGTCGCACCGTAAAAGGAGGCTATAAAGGCAACACTCAGGTAATCACCTATCAAACGAAGTCTAATCTCAAGATCGCAAGATTGGGATTGTCCTCCCATAAATCGGGATGAGATGCTTAAAAGTTGTACAAGGCCACTTGGAGAGCTAGAAACTGTGAAATGCATGGCCGTGCTCGGATGAATCATAGGATATGATTATCTGTTTATTTGATCAGTTGAACTCTGAAACCGAGGAACACCTCTGGACATAATAAGGATGACAACTCTTACCTTATGTTCAAGAGCAAGCATCGAGCGACGAAGGAATTAGGAAATGCACACTTGTCCCTAAGGACAAGTGGGAGACTGAAGGAAATAATGCCCTTGGTCCAAGTATGCATTCTATGTTAAGTCTAATAAATGCGGTTCAGTATTAATTAACAAGTTAATAATTCAGTGAGATCAAGTGAGCTGAATGCCTAGCTAAAGGCCGCTTCAGTTCAAGTGGAATTAATGATATTAATCCACAGCTTACTCTTGACTGAACCCGTAGGGTCACACAAATAGTACGTAAACGGATCAAGTATTTAATGGCATTAAATACTCTATCTATGGATATTCGGAATCGACGGATCTTGGTTTCAGTGGGAGCTGAGATCGTCACAGGCAAGAAATGAATACTCCGGAAACGATGATATTACCGGAAACGGAAATATGGATCGTATCGGAAATATAAATATTATCCAAGTCGTAGATGTTGCCGGAAACGGAAACATGGTACGTATCGGAAAATATTATCGGAAATGGAAATATTACCAGAATCGGAAATATTGCCGGAAACGGAAATATTGTCAGAATCGGAAATATTACCGGAATCGGAAAATAATTCCGGAAACGGAAATATTAAATATTTGTTCGAAACGAAAATTAATTCCGGAATCGGAAATGTTAAATATTGTTCGTATCGGAAATGAATTCCGGAATCGGAAATTTAATCGGAAGCGTATCGTACGAATAAGCATCGGACGAGGCCTGCCGGACGAGGGCCCAGCACGAAGCCAGGCCATCGCCCAGCAAGCCAAGCGCGCCACACAAACAGCCACGCCAGGCCCAGCGCAAGGCCAGGCCCAGCAGGCCGTGGCAGCGCGCACAGCGCGCGCAGCGCGCGCGGGTGCTTGCGTGGGCTTGTGGCTCGCGCAGGCCTCGCTGCGTGGGCTGCTGCTCGCACGCACGCATGGGCGGCCCATCGTGGCTGCCGTGTGTGTGTGCGTAAGTGTTTGTGTTCGTGCACGTTTCCTAAAACGTGCAGAGTTCGGTTAATGATTAAATTCCTAATTCTATTTGATAAATTAATTAAATTAGAGTTCTTGTAGGATTCTAGGTTTAATTAATTTGTATCTGAATAGGATTCCAATTCCCTTTCCATAACCCTATAAATATGTGGCCTGGGTTCACAATTTATAACGAGTTTTAAAAGTATTCAAAGTGAGTTTTTGAGAGAAAAATTCAGCCACACATCTTGCTCAAAAGTGCCGAAAATTCTAGTACCTTAAGGGCGATTCTAGTTGGTCAATCTTAAGGCGGATCCGGACGTGCTGTGGACTATCTACGGAGGGACGACACTTGGAGTCCTAAAGACTTGTTCTTGTTCGGTTCGGGCGCAGCTAGGGAGGGCACGCAACAAAGAGTATGCATCTAAATTATGCTATATGATTATGTGTAAATAATATGTAATCCTGGGTTAATGGTTGTTTCCGCATGATTTATGTAATATCATATGTATCATAACCTAACACTTAGGTACGTTGAGAACTTTGCATGTCGCATTCATATCCATGATTAGTGTGAAAACATGCTACTTGTGCATTGTGTGGGCGTCTTTGCATGCATGAATGGCTAACCTCGAGTTCTAGCTTGCCAAAACCCATTTGCCTCCAACTAGGAAACCAACCCCCAGGAGCATCATTCAAGCCTCATGCATCTAAAATCGCCGATTTAAGGTCTTTTAGGAGTGCCACTCCATTTGATTCAAAACCCTTAAACACGCCTCACGCACAAATGCCAAATTTCAAAATTCAATCCAACGGCGTCATAATGCCGGATTTTCTAGTCCAAATTCCGAGTTTCAATTTCAAATTCAATCCAACGGCGTCATAATGTCGGATTTTCTAGTCCAAATTTCATGTTTCAATTTCAAAATTCAAATCCAACGGCGTCATAATGCCGGATTTTCTAGTTCAAATTTCAAGTTTCAATTTCAAAATTCAAATCCAACGGCGTCATAACGCCGGATTTTCTAGTCCAAATTCCGAGTTTCAAATTTCAAATTCAATCCAACGGCGACATAATGCCGGATTTTCCAATTCAAATTTCCAATTTCAAGTTCAAATCCAACGGCGACATAATGCCGGATTTTCCAATTCAAATTTCCAAGTTTCAAATCCAAATTCAAATCCAACGGTGACATAATGCCGGATTTTCTAGTCCAAACTTCAATTTTCACGTTCAAAACTCAAATCCAACGGCGTCATAATGCCGGATTCTGTAGTTCAAACATTCGAGTCTTCAAACCTCAAATACAAGTTGCCAATTCCAATCTCAAAACCTCAAGTTCCAAATCCATGTCGTCGTAATGCCGACTTTTCCATTCCATATTCCAAACCTCAAGCTCAAAATTCCTATATTCAATCTTTCAAATCTCAAGTCCCATAAACTTTCCAATTCCAAATCCATGATGGCGTAATGCCAGATTTTCCTCATTTAATTTCAAATTCAAAATTCCATGATCAAACACTTCAAAATTCCAAGTCCACGGCGGCATGATGCCAGACTTTCCAAATTTCAAATCCAATTCCAAATCCATGATGGCGCGATGCCGGAATATTCAAATTCAAACATCTCATGTTCTATACAAAAGTGCCTCTTTCCCATTTCAATGTTCAAACTTCGAATCAAATTCAAACTTCAAACTCATCTTCAAGCTACAAAAAGTCCTTGCCTTCCGTTGCTCCCAAATACAAATTCGAAAATATTTCCAATGGGTTGAAAATCCCTTGAAATAGTACAAACTCAAATTCTATCATGGGTTGAAACTCCCCAGAAATAAAACAAGTTCAAAATTCCTATTCGATGGGTTGAAACTCCCCTGAAATAATACAAATTCGATTCCTCAAAACATTTCCATTGGGTTGAAACTCCCCTGAAATAATACAAATTCGATTCCTCAAAACATTTCCATTGGGTTGAAAATCCCCTGAAATAGTACAAATCCAATTTCCTCATTCTATGATGGGTTGAAAATCCCTTGAAATAATACAAGTCCAAATTTGAATGGGTTGAAATCCCCTTAAAATACTTCAACCGGTTGAAATCCCCCTAAAATCTTTCGAAACTCAACGGGTAGAAACTCCCCAGAAATAATACAAGTTCAAAATTCTATTCGATGGGTTGAAATTCCCCTAAAATACTCCAAGATCCAATGGGTTGAAATTCCCCTAAAATATTGACGGGTTGAAATTCCCTTGAAACAATACAAAATCAATTCCCTTTCGATCGGGTTGAAATTCCCTTGAAATAATACAAAATTCAATCTCCTAATACAAGTCCAATTTCCAAATTTCCAATGGGTTGAAATTCCCCTAAAATAGTCCAAGTTCCAATAGGTCGAAATCCCATTTTCGATATTCCAAGTTCTAGTACAAGGAGAAAGCCTCCACAAAAGAATGAAGCTCCTTTGAAATATTTCCAACGGGTCGCAAATCTTGAATACAAATACAAAATTCAAAATCCCGAATCTTCGAAGTGGCACTTAGAGTCAAGTCTAGGTCGCATTCATTGCATGCATATCATATCATGTGTCGGGAAGTTCAAGTTCTAAATTATGTCATGTGTCCTAAATAGGAGTCCAAAGATCCAGTGGGTTCGCCGAAGAGGGGAAAGGTTGAAGAGAACTCCATCAGCCCTAGCCTCACTCATAGCCGGTATCGAGCAAGAAGTCAGCTCACCTTCTACAAATTAAGCTTCAAGTCACTAGTACAAAAGTGACCATAGGTAACACCAAATGGTAACACTTTTAAAGTTGTAAAATTATTCAATGTATAAGTAGCACTTTGGTAACATTTTAATTTTAGGTAACACTAATTTATAACACTTAATATTAGGTAACACCAATTTGTAACACTTTAATAAACGGTAACACTACTTTGTAACACTTTAGTATTACGTAACACTAATGTGTAACACTTTTAAATTTCAATACGGAGTATCTTAATTCACTAACATTTGTTGACAACTTTTTTTTATACTTGTTGAGTTTGTGTACAGCAAGAAATTAGGGAAGGTAAGACTAGGCCCACGTAAATTAGTTTTAACTTCCCTTATTAAACAAAAATTGAAAGACAAAATGGAAAATTGCCTTGAAACACTTCTCCGTCCTCCACCTCTCATCTCTTTGTTTTTTCCATCTTTCGTCCTCCATCTTTCATTCATACAACAATTGCTTCACCCTTGCAAGTTCTTTCATACTTTATTTTTTAGAATAACTCAATCCAACAACTTTGCATCGTTCTTTCATATTCTTCCAGAATATAAGGGCTTTGATTTTTTATTTTTCAAACCCTAAGTTATGTAAGTTCAATTATCTCGTAATTCTTATTTTACTAATTTAAGCTTTTAGAAGTTTGATTGCTTCACAATTGTAAATTGTTTTGTTTATGTTGATCGGAAGAGGGAAATTTCATTGAATGAACGCTTCTAATTTTACGTTTCATCGAATTCGCGCTTCCAACTTTGTGGTCTTAATATTGCTCTTGATCGTGGTCTTGATTGGGTTTTATCGAATTTGCAGGGTTCCAAATTCAGGTACTTTCTGATTTGTGGTGGGTGTTCTCAAATTTTTTTTGGTTATTTAATACTTGATTTTCACGATTTCTATGAATTGTTAAAAACTAGATTATATTGTTAATTTTTTGTGATTTTTTGATTTGGTATTTAGAATGCCTTCACCTCGAATTGGGTTTTCCAGAAGGAGTATAATTTGTGGGTTCTTGTTCAAAACTACATTTTCTGGTATAATTCGAGAAGGAGGAATATAGTTTGTGGTTTCACTTTGCCTGGTTGCTGATTGTGAGTCTGTGTGTGTTGGTTTGGTATGGTTGCTGACTGTGAGTCTGTGTGTTTGATTTGCAAATACTACTTCTTGGAGCAGGTTAATGTATGTGCTCATTACTCATCTGCAAAGTCTGCTAGCATATTCAATTTTTTTTTATATGTGAAGATTGTTGTTAGATAGGTCTATAAAGTTGGGCTTTCTTAAAGGAGAAACTTTTGTGTAAGACCGCCTTACGGTAAGACCGCCTTGTTGGCAGCCATGTTGGCAGCCATGTTGGCGCATATGCTGACGCCATGCTGACGTCATCATGTATTTTTTTCGGACTTTTTTTTTTTCAAATTTTTTTTTTTTTTTTTTCAAAAAAAAAAAATTCATTTTTTTTCCAAGCTTAACTAATTGTACTTCAAACTTAACTAATTGTACTTCAGACTTAACTAATTGGATTTCAAACTTAACTAAATGGAGGTCAGACTTAACTAATTGGATATCAGGCTTAAATTATTTTTTCCCAAAAAAAAAGTCAATTTTTAACTTTTTTTTTGGTACTAAGTAAACTAGTGTAAAACATAACTAAAAGTAACAAAATCATAACTAATTGAATAACAAAATAGTTAAGGTATAAAAACAAATAGTTAAACTTATGAATCGAATAGTTATTATTTTTAAACAAACTTATTATTAACTAAAACTCATAAAATCTTAACTAATTAGTTGCAATTCTTAACTAATTGATTTCAATGCTTAACTAATTGGTTTCATTGCTTAACTAATTGGTTCAGTGCTTAACTAATTGGTTTCGTTGCTTAACTAATTGAATGTCAAGCTTAACTAATTCAATTTCAGGCTTAACTAATTTTATTTCAGGCTTGTAATTTTATTTCAATTTTATTTCGTTTTTTTTTCGAAAAATAAGTTTTTCGATTTTTTTGTTACTAACTAAACTAGTGTAAAACATATCTAAAAGTAATAAAATCATAACTAATTGAATAAAAAAATAGTTAAGATACAAAGATAAATAGTTAAACTTATGTGTCGAATAGGTATTATTTTTAAACAAACTCATTGTTAACTGAAACTCATAAAATCTTAACTAATTGCTTTCATTGCATAATTAATTGGTTCCGTTGCATAACTAATTGGTTCCGTTGAATAACTAATTGGTTTCGTTGCGTAACTAATTCAATTTCAGACTTAACTAATTGGTTTCAGTGGTTAACTAATTATATCCAGCGCATAACTAATTGGTTCCAGTGCTTCACTAATAGGAGTAGGTTCCAGTGCTTCATTATTTTGTTACATTGTTTAACTAATTTGCTACATTGCTTAACTTATTAATTTCATTTTTTTAACTAACTGGATCCAATGTTTAACTAATTAGTTTTAATGAACTCAAAATATCTTAACTAAAACCAAGAAAATTGTAACTTAAACTCCTGAAATCATAACTAAAACTCGAAAAATCTTAACTAATACTTCTAAAATTTTCTATACTAAAATCCATACTAAAACTCAAAAAAACTTAACTAAAACCAAGAAATTTGTAATTAAAACTTTAAAAATCTTAACTAAAACTTATATTATTCTTAACTAAAACAAAAAGGTTCCGAACTAATTATTTCAAACTAATATGAATTTAATTATAGCTAAAATGAAATTATTTTTAAATAAAACGGAAATATTCTTAACTAAATATAACAAAAATGTAACTAAGATGAAATTATTCTTAACTAAAACCAATTGAATCATGACTAATATAAATGAATAAAATTGTTCACATTTACAATACAGATTTGGAAATTAAACTACATTTCTTTGCAATTTTGCCATCTTGCCCTGTCTCACTCCTCTCCATACCGCCTGCAGGCATCAGCAATCAAACACAATATTTCTGCCCCTGCATTTTCTTCCAACTGAACCAGGACCATCAGACCAAGCAGACCTGCAACAAACTGCAGTATTAGAGATTCAGAGGCACCTGAAAACACACTGAACAAGAGCACAAACAACAGAAAACAGTCAGAGAAGATAGAGCAGACGAGCATCTCATCCGAACCAACAGCAAGGCGAAGGGGTACTTTGGCTAAAACTAAATCAAACCAGAACAGGCATCCTCCATTACACACTGCTAAACATTAAAGTCAAAAAGCTGCATAAGCATTTAGAATAGACATTCATTGAGAGCAACATCAACATAGACAAAAACTAAACAAAATGTACATAAGAAAGCATGACAATATTGCTAAGAATAAAAAATGCTACCTAATCATATAAGCATCAGCAGCAAGAGCTAGCAAAGCTATAAACTAGCATATATCTCTTCCTAGCCAATAATAACATTGAATTCTAAACAAAAAGCGCAAAGAAGAGCATAACAATATTGCAACAAATCAACAATGCAACCTATTCGTATAATACAAAATAAATCTATTGGAGATGGCAATGTGAAATCAAAAAACTAAATTGTAAAATAAAAAACCTAAAAGAATTGGAACATCAAAAACCTAAACTAAATACTTACTCCATTGATTGATGTAATCTTGTTTATGATCAACAAAATTAATAAAAAATCATCGAAAATTGACGAGAAATAGTCAAACAGAGAAACAATTTCGAATAAACTCAAATTCTTACGATCGCAAAATCAATCAATCACAGTTATGAACAACATCAACTGATCGTCGATTGATTCGTCGCATATGAACAACAAACATGATATTAATTTAATTAAAAAACGTCCGAATCAACAAAATTGTTTACCGATTTTCCTGAACATCGCACATCGCCGCTGCTCGTCGGCCACCAAATTCGCCGTCGCTCTTCTCCTTCCTCTCTCGCTGCGAAACCCTAACATTGCCTCGCCACCTCTGCTCCCCGCGGCTCTTCAAGTCCGGTCGATATCCTACGACGACCTTCGCCGTCTCTTCTATGATGAGGAAGAGAGAGAAAATGTGATAATTTTATACATCCTGAGAAACTTTCTCAAATCAGTCTCCGCGGGGCTCCTCCTTCCACCGCCACCGCCACCGTTACATTCTCAAATCTTCGCCGGCGAAGGAGAAGCAGCGACTTTAGCAGCTTAGTCATGGAGAGAGAGGAAGGGAGCGAGTGTTTAGGAGAGAGAGAGGGAGACACGGATTGTTTAGGAGGGTGAAAGAATGAATTAGGTTTAGGAAAATGAGAAGAAAAATAAGATTATATATTGCTGATGTCAGCAATTGTGTGGCAGTTACGTGGCAAGTTAAGTGCCATCAAAGCGGTCTTTCTCGTAAGACCGTCTTTTCTAAAAGTTTGTATTCTTAAAAAGCAATTTTTACTACTGAATGTATTGTCACATGGATTTAGTTTTCTTGGATGCAATATGCATACTTTTCTTACTGACTTATTGGTGGTATCATTATTTTTATCTAACAAAGCAATAATAGAGGTCCCTTAGTATCTCAAGTGACTGTCTATTCTGTGTTATCTAATACAAAATCATGGTGGGTTTGAGGCAAAGACAATGGTAAATATCTCTATATACTACAGGCACCAGTGTCTGTATCAACCACCACACATGTGGTGCCAATGGTGGGATGAGCTCTTCCTCTAAAACATCTGCAGCTCGGCTTGTTGGCTTCAGTTTTGTTCAAGGATATAGATTATTTTGACGTGAGTTTTTACAACAATCATTACATTAAAGATATTATGACATTATTAATCTTGTAATCTCTCACCCACTCTTATTTGCAGGTTTCAGGAGAAAATGGAAGGATTTCTGGCAAAAGCTTTTGCAGAAATGGCGCGTTTTCTCTAAGTAGAGCTAAGAACACCATATGTGTCTTTAGTATGTGTGAAAAGCTAATTGCGTTCCTTAAAAAGCTAGTTTCCAAAGTCGAAAGTTGGTGCCTTTTCTTTTAACAAAACAGATAGAAGACTGGCATGAACCAACCTTCATATTTTATATTATGTTGATTCCATATCATATATAGGGAGTAGAGAATTTCTTTTGATTACCGTAGACACCAGTAGTACACGGAATAGAGAATTTCCTTTTATCATTGTAGACACCAGTATAACACTTTATTTCCTTCTTATATAAGTTTTTCTTCCTTTTATATGACAAAAGTTTGATATAGGACTATCATATTGCAGTTACAAAAGATTATTAAGGTTAAGGGAAAAAAATGTATTGGCACTAAGGGGGATTTAGACAGAACGTGACCTCAGTAAACGTGCAAGTTGTAGAAAATCCATCAAAAGTAGCTTTAGCTAAATACAAGTTGTCTGAAAAGTGTTAAAAGGAATACCTTAACTGCTGAAGTAGCAGCAAACCATTAGGAAGAGATTCTGACCCAATTTCTAATTATACAAATTTTAAGTATCTGACCCAATTTCTAAGTATACAAATTTTACTCATACTTTTGTAGTACTTTGTAATTTATTTTCTACATTATATACATTGGTTTTGCTTGGAGTGTTTTTTGAAGCTCTACAAAATAACGATGGGGTGATATTCATCATATTACCCATATGTTGTTCACTAATGCCAACGGAACACACATTTGTTTTTGGCTATCTTTGGTACCTGACTTCTTAAGCACACTGAGTTTACAAGAGGCAGATGTAGTCAGGACTATCATTATAACGAGTTGATATTTGAATCAATACCAATGTCCATTCCACTATAGTTCTTTGCTTTATCAAATGGAGGTTTTTTTTTTACAGAATAATTTTGAAATTGCAGGGTCTGATTCGGCGTAATTTTAGTAGCCATTCAGTCCTTTGTCTTACATAGGTGCTTCCAAACCCAGCTAGAAGTCGCTGGAGCAGAATATCCACTCCATAACCCATAGTTCTATAACATTTAAAGACACCAAAAGGCAGAATATCCACTCCATAACACAAAGTTCAATTTTATAGTTGTTGCTACTGCCTTGTTCATATTTATACCATAATCTTTTTCAGTTGTTGATAATTATTTTTTTGTTTATAGGAATATCTTTTGTTTGATATGTTTAATATATTTTTTGTAGGAGGTCAAGATGTCAGATTATGAAAGACCAAGACAAAAGAGGATAGAAGATAATATATCGAAAATGATGGAATTAGGTCGGGGGTTGAACAATGGCTTACCAAGTAAGTCAAATGGTGAAGAGCTCAAAACAAACGAAGAGGAGTAAGATGAAATCGCAGAAGGTGGCAAAAGATAGTAACGAGTACATACCTGGTGTAGAGGGTGAACTAAATCACTCAAGTGAAGAGGATAAGAAAGAAAAGAGGATAAGGAGTGTAAACTTGAGGTCTGGCTCTAAGAAGGTACGAGGTTCCTTTATGTAATGACATTTATGAATTATAATTAGTTAACTATTCATACGAAAAGTTTAATAATTTAAGCGTAACTGTTTTTAGGTTTCAGAAATTAGAGGGAGAAGTCTCACTAAGATTAAAGAGACTTTAGAAGGATAAGATTACTATTAGCAGTATTTACAGTGTTTGCAACTTGTCTAATCTTCTTTGGTTGTCATGGCTGCAGAGTCGAAAGAAGGCAGGTGATGCATCTAAACAAGAAGGAAAAGACTAGTCCAGGGACCGATGATAGGTCCTGCAGATAAGGAAGGGAAGGGGATCAAAATCATAAGATAGATCTGAGGATAACAAATCTGAGCTGAAGAAAAGGAAATGCCTGAAGATGACTTTAAACATTGTAGTTAATATTGCACATTCATTTTTTTAGGGATTAGGAAGTTTTGGTGTTGTCGTTGTTTTTCTGTACTGCTCGAGTTCAGGCGTTGGAGTAGTGTGGGTGTTACTTTAGTAATACTGGCGGAGTTGGCTAGTGGTTCATCTCCGTTGTTGGGTTAGTTGTTGTTGTTTGGTGTGTAAGCCAGCTGGTGTCTACTGTTGGTTTCTCATTTTCTTCCAAACCTGCTGATTTTGGTGCTCCCTGTTGTGTGAAGATCGACTAAGGTCTGCTCTGTTTTGAGGGCTGGTTTAAGTTGTAGTTTTTGAGTTAACAGAAGAAGTTTCATGGGTGTTATTTCAATCTGGTGGGAAGCAATGTATGTTGTTATCTTTAAGGGCATTTGTTGTTGTTGCTTATCTGTTTACCTGAGGTGACCGTTTTGCTCAGTTTCATCGTTGGTAGGATTATAGGTTTTTGTTTCTTTGTTTTGGAGTTTGTGGATGTTCTTGTATGTAACTATGATATTATATCAATTTAAATTAATAAATACATCCATTTTAATTTTTTTTCTGTATGTTAATTTCACATTCGTGGTTGGTGTTTATATATTAATATTATTTTATAGTTTAAAAAAATTATCATTTTATAATTTGAATATGAAATAATAATAATAATAATAGAAATAGTAATAGTAGTATTAGTAGCAACAGCAACAACAACAATAATAATAATAATAATAATAATAATAATAGGTAATCCTCTCAAATTAGGCGATAATGGGTGGGTGTTTAGGGCACCGCCTGCGTGTATAATCCGGTGGCTTTTCCGGCCTAAATTCAGGCAGTTCACGGCGGCATCAGGTTGTTGTGGGCACAGCATTTTCAGGCGTCATTTTCAGGTCATAATCAGGTGGTTTGTGCGAATTTCGGGTGCAATTTGCGGGTGCAGTTCCATTGCGTTTTCCAGGCGTGTTCGTTGCAGTTTTGGGCGGTTTTCCAGGCGTTTTCCACAGTTTTCGGTGCAATTTTGGGTGTTTTCCGGTGCAGTTTCAGGCGAATTCTACGGCGGTTTTTGGGTAGGGCTCAGAGTTTTTTGTCCGGCGGTATAACTTTTCTGGTGTTATTGATCGCTTTTGGTCGCCGACAGTGATTGTTGCGACGACAGTGTTATTCAGGCGTGCTTTTGTTTGGTTTCCGGTGTTTTTGTTGGTTTATAGGTGGGTTGCAGTGGTTTGTCGGTCATTTCGGTTGTTTGGTTTGCGTGTGGTTTGTGTTGCAGTGTGCTGTTTGGGGCAGTTCGTTGTGTACTCCATTGCCTTTGGTTGACTTATTTATTTAGGATAACCTTTCCACGTGATATGGCGGCTTCCGTGGAGAAGTTTCATTGCCCTTTTGTGGGACTTAGCGGGTGCCAGGATGGAGGTGGGCGTGGTTTGGTGAGGAGTTCTCTGCTCACTCACTTACGGGATCGTCACTGTTGCTTTGGTGTGCGGGATGCTACCCGTCATTCCCTTACTACCAATTTGCAGGTTTTTACTTCGGCTGAGGTGACCTTTCGTCGTATGGGAATTTGGCTATGTGGAGATTGTTTCAAGACTCATACTCATCGTACTAGGTGTCGACATGGCAGTGGTTCTAGTACTGTTTTTGTGGACCCTCCTGATTCTGGGGATGGTATTCCCCGTTTTATTCTCTATGGTATTCAAAAACCCCTAGCTCCTACTTCCGAGCTGCCTTCTTCTGATGCGCCTCGGGAACATCATTTTTCTTTTGATGTTGCTCTTCTAGACTCTTTGTTGTCTAAGCGGTTGCGTTCTGTGAAATCCATCCCTCCCAAATGTCGTTTGGGTTTTTCGCGGGTTCTAAAAGGGGCGCTTGATAAGGTGATTTGCAGATCAGATGACATCGCTTGTTGGGTTCAGTTGCTCGTGTTACCTCTTTGTGTCCTCACGACTTTTTCTCCGCGGAGTAATCGTGAGTGTTCATCCGGTGTTAGGCGTCGTCGTCAGGAAGAGAGTATCACCGCTGCTATTCGTTCTTGGGGTGTGCCTGGTGGTTCTGAGCAGCTTGTTATGGACACATTGGCTAGCGTGTCTCCCCCTCTATTGGATGTTGACGACGACCATGATTTGGCGGAGCGTAATATTAAGCAATGCAAGAGAAAAATTTCTGACGGTCACTACACGGCTGCCGTTAGAGTTCTTTCGTCCTCAGGTCTTGCCCCTTACAATGATGCTACTCTTGCTGATTTGCAAGCAAAGCACCCTTCAGTTCCAGAACCTACCTTTTCGGATATCCCAGTTGATCATCACCTTACTGCTTCCTCCGCTGTTGTGTTGGAGCAGATTAGGGGCTTTCCGCGTGGTACTTCGTGCGGTAGAGATGGCTTGCGTGCTCAACACCTTTTGGATTGCTTGGGTGGTGCTGCTGTAGCTGTTTCTGATGAGTTGGTGGACTCTATCACTCAGGTAGTTAATCTCTTTCTTGCTGGAAAGTGTCCTGCTGAGCTTGGTGGATATATTGCTAGTGCTCCTCTTACGCCACTTGTTAAGCCGGGTGGTGGTATTCGGCCTATTGCTGTGGGCACTATTTGGAGGCGTCTTGTTTCTAAGGTTGGGGCTGCTATGATTGGTCCGCGTTTAGGGAACTACTTTGGGGGGCTTCAGTTTGGAGTTGGGGTTCCAGCAGGTGGTGAGGCTATTCTCCATGCTGTCAATCGTTTGGTTGAGGCTCGTGGGGCCGATGTTGGCCTCTCTATGTTATTGGTGGATTTTCAGAATGCATTCAATTTGGTTGATCGTTCGGCTTTGTTGCGTGAGGTTCGGCTACATTGTCCTGCTCTTTCGCGTTGGGTTGAATTCTGCTACTCTTCTCCAGCACGGTTGTATTATGGGGAGCATACCTTGTGGTCTTGTCAAGGTGTGCAGCAAGGGGATCCTCTCGGCCCTTTGCTATTTTCTTTGGTTCTACATCCATTGGTGTGTCGAATCAGGGACTCTTTTGATCTATCTCTGCAGGCGTGGTACTTGGATGATGGCACTATCGTTGGTGACAGTTTGGTGGTTGGAAAGGTCTTGGAGTTGATTTTGGAGGAGGGTCCTCATTTAGGTCTCCATGTTAATGTTGAGAAGACAGAGGTTTTCTGGCCTTCGGAGGACCCACGCAGTCGTCTAGAGGGTGTCTTTCCTACTGGTATTGCTCGTCCCGCGCTTGGTGTTAAGTTGCTTGGTGGTCCAGTCAGTACGGATTCCTCTTTTTGTAAGGAGTTGGTTTCGCGGCGGGTGTCGAAGACTGTTGTGTTGATGGATGCTGTAGCTAAGCTTAATGATCCCCAGTGTGAGTTGTTGCTTCTTCGTGCGTGCACTGGAGTTTCTAAACTCTATTTTGCTATGCGCACTTGTCCACCTCATCTTTTTGAAGCGGCCCAAGTATCTTTTGATGTGGCTCTTCGGGCTTCTTTAGAGCGTATCGTGACTGCTTCGGGACCTGGGTTCGGTGACTGGCAATGGCGTCTTGCTACCTTGCCTTATTCGTATGGAGGATTGGGTGTTTATTCAGCTGGTGATGTTCGGCATTATGCTTTTCTTGCATCCCGTTTGCAGTCTTCTGGTTTGCAGGATTCGCTTCTTCGGCTTTCAGGTGTTGATGGTCCGGGGTCGGCCTTTGATGATGCTCTTGGTCTTTTCAATAGGACCGTGGAGAGCGACCTTATGAGTAGCTCTAGTGAAATCGCTGCCCCCACTCTCATGAAGAAATTGGCAGACATATATTTCACGAAGGTTACTGCTGATGCGGTATCCGCCTACTCCTTATCTTCGCGTCATGTTGCCCTTTGGAAATCCCAGCAGGGGGATCACTCCTCAGCTTGGTTGCGGGCAGTCCCCATCTCGGGTTTAGGCCAGACTATGAACGGTAAGACTTATCGTTCGGTTCTTTGCTATCGGTTGGGTATTCCGTTGTTCTCTGATTCGACGCCGTGTTCTGCTTGCTCTCGGGTTTTCGATGGGGATATTTATGGGGATCATGCTGTGTCTTGTGCTGGGATCGTGGGTATCAAACATCGACATAATGTTGTTCGTGATACCCTTTTGGATATTTGCTATCGGTCGGGGATTTCTGCTCGAAAGGAGGTTGATGTTGGGCTGACTAGTGAGAGTGATGGAGCTCTTCGTCCTGCAGATATATTGCTTTATTCTTGGGATGGCGGTGTAGATGTGTGTGTTGACTTGACTGGGTCTTCACCTATGACGCAATCTGGGTTGTCAGACTTCGTTCCGGGTCGGGTTGTGGCGGTTGCTGCGCAGCGGAAGCAGGTTAAGTATGCGGCACGTTGTAGGGCTTTGGGTTACGGTTTCTTTCCTTTTTCCTTCTCTTCTTTTGGGGAGTTGGAGAAAGGGGCTGTTTCGTTGCTGAAGCGGGTCCAGACGTACTCCAGGGCTCAAGACATAGGGGCACGGGCAGCTGCCCACATTTTCAGCAGGATCGGGTTCGCCATAGCTAGAGGAGTGGGGGCCCAGATTGTATCTCGGCTCCCCACCAACTTCTTGTAGTTTACTTGATCTTTGTAGCTTGTTAAGCTTGTAACGTTTTGGTGGTTTCCCATAATAATAATAATAATAATAATAATAGGGGGATCACTCCTCAGCTTGGTTGCGGGCAGTCCCCATCTCGGGGTTAGGCCAGACTATGAACGGTAAGACTTATCGTTCGGTTCTTTGCTATAGGTTGGGTATTCCGTTGTTCTCTGATTCGACGCCGTGTTCTGCTTGCTCTCGGGTTTTCGACGGGGACATTTATGGGGATCATGCCGTGTCTTGTGCTGGGATTGTGGGTATCAAACATCGTCATAATGTTGTTCGTGATACCCTTTTGGATATTTGCTACCGGTCGGGGATTTCTGCTCGCAAGGAGGTTGATGTTGGGCTGACTAGTGAGAGTGATGGAGCTCTTCGTCCTGCAGATATATTGCTTTACTCATGGGATGGCGGTCTAGATGTGTGTGTTGACTTGACTGGGTCTTCCCCTATGACGCAATCTGGGTTGTCAGGCTTCGTTCCGGGTCGGGTTGTGGCAGTTGCAGCGCAGCGGAAGCAGGATAAGTATGCGCAAGTTGTAGGGCTTTGGGTTACGGTTTCTTACCTTTTTCCTTCTCTTCTTTTGGGGAATTAGAGAAAGGGGTTGTTTCTTTGCTGAAGCGGGTCCAAGCGTACTCCAGGGCTCAGGACATTGGGGCACGGGCAGCTGCCCACATTTTCAGCAGGATCGGGTTCGCCATAGCTAGAGGAGTGGGGGCCCAGATTGTATCTCGGCTCCCCTCCAACTTCTTGTAGTTCCCTTGATCTTTGTAGCTTGTTAAGCTTGTAAAAAAAAAAAAATTAATAATATTAATAATAATAATAATAATAATAATAATAATAATAATAATAATAATAATAATAATAATAATAATAATTTTCAAAAGAAAAATGTTACCTATTAATTAACAAGGTGTTACATTCCTTTGCAAAAGGTGATACTTAATGTCAAATAAAGTGATATTATATGTCAAAAGGTGATTGAAAAATGTTACCTAATAACCAACAAGGTGTTACATTAATTCACAAAAGTGATACATAATGTCGGATAAAGTGTTACTATATGATTGAAAATGTTACTAAAGATAAGTAAGTGTTACATAAGAAATAACAAGTTTAAAAATGATACTAATGATATTAAAAAGTGTTACATAAGAGGGTTTATAGTAACATTTTTAAAAGTGTTACCATACGTTACCCAAAGTGTTACATAAGACCTTAGAGAACATGGAAGTATCACCCACTAAAGTGTTACCTATTGTCTATAATAACACTTTTACCACTTTATGTATCACTTTTTGGGTGTTACATAAACTCAATTATGTACTAGTGAGTCCCTTTCAAGAATCAGTCCAAATGTCTGCCCCCGATCAACTCAACCAACTCATAGCAGTTGTCGCCAGCCTCAGCACCAATGTGGAGAGCATAAGTAACCGGCTTGGTATTGTGGAGCAGGCCGCACCCACCGATGACCGAATTAAGAAGATCGAGAGTCTGGTCAATAAGGTCACCAATCAAGAGAACTACTTCGATACCTCAATGGAGGACAACCTCAAGGGAAAGGCAAACCTACCAAACAAATTCTCTGCCAATGACATTCCAAAATTCAAGTCGATTGACAATCCCAAGTATCACCTCAAGAACTTCAGAGCAACGATGGCCATTAAGGGGGTCGAACTCGAGCTATACCCTGTGGTATTCCCTATGTCTCTGGAACCTCTCTGCCAGATATGGTATTACTCACTCAAGGAGCATCAAACCGGTACATGGGAAGCGGTCGCTCGAGCATTCATGGAGCAGTATCAACCCAATATTCAACTTCAAACTACTCTAAGGGAGCTAGAGGTTCTCAGGCAAGGGCCTCAAGAGGGTTTCATTAATTACCTCAACCGGTGGAGAGAAATGGCGTCCCAAATGGTGACTCGACCTTCCGAGAGAGAATTGGTCAAGATCTTTATTGCTGGACTTCTCCCAAAATACAATACTCACATGAAGTACCTAGGCTTGGAAAGCTTCAAGAGAACATATGACATCGGGGTCGATATAGAGGACGACCTAATGAAAGCACCATTAGCACCAACTCCACAGGCTGAAAAGTGGAAGGGTAAGAAAACTGAAGCAACACACAAGGTCCACGAGGTCAACGCTCTAGAAGCTCCTTAAGGCCCGAAGCCGAACAATTTCAAGAATAGCACCAATCAACCCAACTTTCAAGGCAGACCACAAAGGGTCTTTACTATCCTCAAAATGTCATAAATCGAGGCATTTGACCGACTGGTCGAAAAGCAAGTCATCACCCTAATCGGTCCTACACCCGATCCTCCAGTCGACAAGAGATCCAAGAGCTGGGATCCTGCAGCACACTGCAAATACCATCAAGGGAAGGGTCATGACATCGAAGATTGCTACAAGCTTAAGCATTTGATCCAGAACATGGTTGACAATAAGACCCTGCCCCTACCTACAGGAGCCAAACAAACTCCCTCAATGCAAGCCATCTCTTATGATTGTGAAGACGAAGAAGAGGATTTTCCATGAAATCTAATCTCTACAATGTACAAGCCAGGTTACGAGCTAATGGTTCCAAGCTTCTGCCATCTCCTTCCAAATGCTCAAAACTGGGTGATCTCCGAACCTAGGGTAACCACCAACATTCAAGAAAACATCTGTCCCTCTCCACCTTGAAGGCTTTGGGCTTCTCCTATAACTCCAAGGTGTCACATACAAAGTCCTGGGAGTCCTCGATTTGGTCTTTTCCTTCGACACCTACTACAACAGTGCTGAATTTCTAGTCATTGATGTGCCTGCCAACTTCGATCTACTATTTGGAGAGCCTTGGTTCGAGGAGATATTGGACGACCCTGCCTGCCTCACCCTCAAAGGCTCGAGCTTCCGTGACACTTCCATCAAGCAAAAACCGGCTTTACGCCAGGAAAAAGATGAGTGCATCTAAGAATACTACCACATGTGGGAAATCTCTGCTCGTATAATCAAGCCTGAGCTGCCAGAGGGAAAAATGGTGAGATTGTTCCTCTTAGGGCTCAATACCTCATGCAAAGGCTGCTTCGCTGCATTTCCCTACAGCACGTGGGACCAAGTCTGGGATCAAGTCTTGCAGATCTGTGCATGTAGCCCCGTCTACGATGATGATGATGATGATGATGATGGCGTGGATGTTTGGGAATACCCCGAGAACTATCTTTACGATTAATGTCTTTGTTCAAGTCCAGAGTCTGTCTTTCAACTTTCGAGTCTAGTAATGAGTCTAAGAGTCTAGGGCTAGAGGCTTGCATCAATCAAGAGCCTATAAAGGCCGAGCTTCAAGTCAAAACTGTCGATGTAATGATTGCTGATTTCAATAACACTTCAATTTCCTCTTACTCTTCAAGTCCAAATTCAAAACACACTTCTAATCCGAACAACTTTGCTTCACAAGAAACTGGCCTTGAAATACTAAAAGCTATTGAAAATCATGAAAACAGGACCGCCCATAATTGAGGAAACAGAAAAAGTTAACCTTTCTAACAACAGTGATTCAAAACTAGTTCAGATTGGCCTAACTCTATCTCAAGCAGAGCGAGATGATCTTATCATGCTACTTTCAGAGTACATAGACGTCTTCGCATGGTCCTATCATGATATGCCAGGGGTTGATCCAAGCATCGGTCAGCATACGATTCCCCTCATTCCAGGTTCAAAGCCCATCAAGTAGAAACTCCGTCGCATGAAACCGGACGTTTCCCTCAAAATTCAAGAAGAGGTCTCTAAGAAGCTAGAGGCCGGGTTTATTCGAGAAGCCAAATATCCAGAATGGATTGCAAATGTCGTCCCAGTTCCAAAGAAAGACGGCAAAGTACGAATGTGTGTGGATTACAGAGATCTTAACAGAGCCAGCCCTAAAGACGGCTTTTCATTGCCTCACATCGACATCCTAGTCGACAACACCGCAAATCATGCCTTACTCTCTTTTATGGACAGGTATGCAGGCTACAATCAGATTCCCATGGCAGAGGAAGATATGGAGAAAACAACCTTCATCACTCAGTGGGGTACATATTGCTATACAGTTATGCCGTTCGGACTAAAGAACGCGAGGGCAACCTATCAAAGAATAGCCACAGCTATCATGAGCGATATGATTTATAGGGAGATTGAAGTATATGTCGACGACATGATCGTCAAGTCCAAAGAGCGACATGAGCATACCTCAGTACTCCGGAAGTTCTTCGGCAGGCTCACGCAATACAACATGAGGCTCAATCCTCAAAAATGCGCATTCGGGGTAACGTCAGGCAAGTTACTCGGATATGTCATTAGCTCTCGTGGCATCGAGGCTGATCCTTCGAAAATCAAGGCCATTCAAGAGATGAATCCGCCAACGAATGAAAAGGAGATTCGGGGGTTTCTCGGCAAACTGCAATACATCAGTAGGTTCATTTCAAAGCTCACTATGATCTGTGAACCGGTATTTCGAAAACTTCGCAAAAGCGAACCCAAGGTCTGGGACAAGAATTGCCAGCATGCATTCAATACTATCAAAGACTATCTTTCCAATCCACCAGTACTAAAGCCAGCCATGCCAGGGATTCCCCTCAGGCTTTATCTTACGACAACAGAGTCAGCGGTTGGGGCCATGCTTGCCAGGAGATTGAAGGCAAAGAGAACTCTGTATACTACATCAGTAAAAAGTTAATCGAGTACGAGACCAGATACACTTAGCTCGAGAAACTCAGCATTGCCTTGGTTTGGGCCACAAAGAAACTGCGGCACTACATGCTCTCCCATACAGTGCATGTAATCAGCAAAGCAGATCCTCTCAAGTACTTGTTCGAAAAACCAGCTCTCAACGGACGATTATCCAGATGGTTGGTCATGCTAGCAGAATTCGATCTCAAATACACCCCGCAAATGTCTATCAAGGGTTCAGCAGTCTCAGACTTCCTAGCCGACTGCCCCATCGAGGCAGAAGAGGAGGATTATGACTTACCCGACGAGCAAATCTTAATGACCATCGATGACAGTTGGTCGATGCACTTTAACGGTGCTTCAAATCAGATCGGATGTGGAGTTGGATTAATTCTAGTAGCCCAGGACGGCACCCACATTCCGATATCAGCAAAACTGCCATTCAACGTCACAAACAATGCGGCAGAATATGAAGCATGCATTATGGGCCTGGAAGCCGCCAGTGAGGGGGTCGAAAAAGCACGAGGCTAATGCGTGACCTCGTCCCTCGTGGGTGTGACGCTTATTTTTGTCAAATCAAGTGTAATTGGATTTCCTGTGAGTTTACACCCAATTGACTAGTAATATTGGAGTCGCCATTCAGTTTTTAACGACAATGAGAAAAACTGACAAAACCCGGTTATCGTGACATAAAGGGAGTGCAATTATGTTTGACCACGACGGCCGTAGGTTCCCTTGTGATCCCTGGTGGTGGGGATCGCTCAACGTACACCCGCAGGGTAGAGATTGAGGGTTCGGGGGACTGTAACTACCGAGAGGAGTACTCGCTCGTCGATAACTCCAGAGGCAGGATATCCTTACTAGCTCAGCATAAATAATTGAAGGGACATGCGTTAACTAGTAAACTAATCTGAGTTGATTTTATCAATATGCAACATATAGTACTAGATCTAGCGCGATTATCTGATTTAGATTGTTTTAAGGGACCTAGCATGATAATCCAATTTCCCAAAAATATCATATTTATTAAGCGTGATCTAACAATCTGATTTTAGTTAGTTTAACAGTTCATAAAAGGGCGAGGAAAGCAATTAAATCATAGAAAAGGGACACATTACGACGCACCCTTGAGAGGTGCGTCACGGTTCTCAGAAAACTATCCACTTTGACTTTGCTATTTCTCCTTTCATTTAACGAATCTCAAATTATGGGACGGGATATGTTCTGTTCGATTTATGGATCGATTACGACAGAACGCGTGATCAGTTTTGCAGCGTGAGGCTTAGGCTTAGGGGTTTAGAGTCAATACTCAGAATACTAATTGTGTGTTGTTGTCCCTTTCACGTCGAACTTAAGGCCCTATTTATAGAAAAGAGTTGGTGGAAAGATAGAATTGTAGAGCTCTAATCCACGAGGAATTAGGAAAGAATACGTCCCAGGTAATTTCAGCGCCCAGGCCTGGGCGCCGAAGATTTCGGCGCCCAGAACCAGGCGTTGAAAATAGGATCTGGGCTGTTTTCTTAGTCAGATTCGGATTCCTAGAATCCGGAGTATTTGAGTTTTAATTGAGTCTTTTAGTGCGTATTAACCTTGTGACGGGATGCGTCTGGGCCCGTTACGAACTCTAGGCTCGTTAGGATTTTAATTAATACGTAACTCTTATTTTCGAATCATATTAGGAATAGGATTCTCTCGCAATTTCTATCTCATGTAGGATTTATGTTCGAGTGCAACACCTAATTCTGATAGGTTTCTATCTTTTATGACTTGCCACTTTTAACAACTACCCATTACGGCAGTTACTATTTTTAGTAGGTTTCCATAAATAGCAGGTTTCTTTAAATATCAGGTTTCGGGTGAAATGGAAAGGGGAATTGAGATTCGTTATTTTATAGGAGATGCGTTGTCAAGTGGAGATTTACGTTTTCATCATCGAACCTTCCCTTTCGGGAATGGGGACAAAAGTAGCTGTCTACACCGCCTTAGCATTGGGTGTCCAGAAACTTCGAGTCTACGGGGATTCCTCCCTAATCATCAATCAAATTTCCGGCAAATGGAAAGTAAGGAGCGAGAGCTTGGCTCCATACCAGTCCTCTCTTGAGAAGCTGTCTGAGCAGGTAGAAGAGCTTCGCTATATATACCTCCCGAGAGAGGAGAATCAATTTGCCGATGCACTTGCAAAGCTGGCCTCAATGATCAACATTCCAAACGGCAAGGCTGAAATGCCACTTACAATTAAAACGCGTCAAGAAGCAGCATATGTCCATGCTATTGACGACATCGAGCCTGACAGAGAGGAACCTTGGTTTACAGACATTTAAAGGTATCTGCAAAATTTTGAATATCCCCCATGTTAGGTTATGATACATATGATATTACATAAATCATACGGAAACAACCATTAACCCAGGAATACATATTATTTACACATAATCATATAGCATAATTTAGATGCATACTCTTTGTTGCGTGCCTTCCCTAGCTGCGCCCGAACCGAACAAGAACAAGTCTTTAGGACTCCAAGTGTCGTCCCTCCGTAGATAGTCCACAGCACTTCCGGATCCGCCTTAAGATTGACCAACTAGAATCGCCCTTAAGGTACTAGAAATTTCGGCACTTTTGAGCAAGGAATGTGGCTGAATTTTTCTCTCAAAACTCACTTTGAATACTTGAATTAATTTCTGAAAATATGTGACCCTAGGCACGTATTTATAGAGTTATGGAAAGGGAATTGTAATCCTAGTAGGACACGAATTAATTAAACTTAGAATCCTACAAGAACTCTAATTAATTAATTTATCCTTTTAGGAATAGGAATTTAATCATATACTAACTCTAATAGTTTTAGGAATCATGCATGAACACAAACTCACACACACACACACGGCAGCCACAAGGGCCGCCCATGCGCGTGCGTGCGAGCAGCAGCCCACGCAGCGAGGCCCACGCAGCCGTGGCCTTGGCGCGCGCTGGGCCTGCCTTGCGGTAGGCCTGGGCGCTGCCTTGGCTGGGCTTGTGGCCTGATTCCTTAACGGAACTTGCAATCAATCATCAATCTTCCCCTTGCCCAAGCGGCGGGAGAAGGAACTTGCTAGTCTTCCAAGACGAGAGGATGACGAACCTCCTGTGGACTCCGATCGGTCAAGCACCGGACGGGCCACACTCCCGTCACCTTCCTCATAATCAGTTGATGCAGGGCGTCTAGCTCTAGAACCTCGGAATCTAGCTGGTTCGGAGAAAGAAATGTCCCTCTGGCTTGGGCCATTCATCCATACAACATAACCCACAGACAGAGTGACTGGCTCAGGTGGGTACTGAATACTCAAGAATGGTTTGTCGACCCAACACAGCCTCCAAACTTCAAGTTGATTGGCATTCAGAGCAATAGGTTTCGGGTTCTCTTCAGCAAAGTCCGGGATTTCCTGTTTCAAGCCATACTGTCTCATCACTCTAGCAGGCGAGTAGAAGACCAGCATTGTGAGGCTTGGCACCCTCAAAGCAGTAGAGCCTGGGGCATATCTCATAGCAGCAATTCCCCACCAAGGAACTACCCACCTTATACAAGATTCAATACCAGAGAGTGCGCATCGCCACTCATCCAATAAAAGTCGGCCATACACCATGCGCCGCACAGTGAATCCCTTTCTATTATAGCTTTCCATGTTCTCTGGTGGTGCCACCAGCATGAGCCTCTCCATAAGCCAGACCTTGGGGAGTATACAAACAAAAGCATTTCAAAATTCAACATTCAAAACACAAGTACAAATTCAATATACAAGAAAGCTCCAGATCCTTACTTGGAGTAATACCGGACTTCCCGACGGCAAAGAGGAGGGGTGATCAAGGGGAAAACTAGGTCGTTACTAGTCTCTCCTAATCAAACAAATTACCTAAACTGACCACTAAACACACGTAAAGCGGTAAGCAAGGGTCGGAATCCACAAGGACTAAGGTGCACTAATTTATGCTAATCGAACAACAAGCTAGGTCGGAACGGGGTTTTGGAAAGTCACTAATCGACTAAAACTAAATAAACTAAACTAAGAAATCAAAGATAACGAGATTAGGGAATGGGTCAAACAACAATAAATCATGGGATGGACATAAGACAATTGAAAACAGGGAAGATTCACAAGCACTACATGAATAAGCGTTGAATTCACAATTAGCTCCAACCACCTCCCGGTGCGCGAACAATTTCCCTAAGCATCAAGGACGAACTCCCGCTCTACCCTATCATACCCGGGGTAAATCAAAGTCCCAATTCAACAAAATAGTCAAGTTTAGGTTTTTAATCCCTTTCCAACCCAACTAAACTACTCCAAGCAATCATGAAACACTTAATTGATCTAGTTAAATGCAACATGTATTGGAAATGTCTAATCCTGTAATAATTTAATCATGAAAATCCCTAATTTCCAATCACAAACAACCAAATCAATCAATGTTGGGTTTTCACCAAACCCTAACCAATAAACTACTCCATCAACATAAAAATATGAAATTTAAAGAAATTAACAACTAAAAACATGATTCTAAAAAATAATGACAACTTTTTTTTTTTGATGGAAAGATAGCTCGAAATTTTATTAAGTTAAGTCAATTTCCGCCAAAGTAGAGATATTTGGGGGAAAAGAACCCATACAAATGTACTCAGAATTACTACCAGTATTCCACCTTGCCACTAGGTGAGCTACGGTATTACTAGCCCGTTTAATATGACAAATATTAAAGTATGAAAAGCAAGAGCTATCTAAGTTGATATCATCCAATACTAATTGAATAGGCGAGAGACTTTCTTCCATTTTCTTCACAGCACTCACAACATTAAATGCATCTCCTTCCAATATAATCTTCTCAAAGCCAAACCTTTTCGCAACATTGAGTCCATACCTCATGGCCAAAGCTTCTGCCATTTCTGGTAAAGTAGCGTGCATCCTCTTTGTAGCTGTCACTATTAGCTCTCCTTCGCTGTCACGAACCACCACACCAAGCCCTATCATAACCCCATCAACTACATGAGCATCTGTATTTACCTTCACCACACCACAAGGAGGCTTGGACCATGCTGTCCCAGACATAGTAGCAGCAACTCTAGGCACTGGAGAATATACCTTCTTCGAGTATTTCATGTATTCATCGACGAGCTTAACAAAACCCGCTGCAACTCGTACCGCATCCGGGCTCTCATTTTCAAAAAAAGCCTTGTTTCTACACGTCCAAGCAGCCCAAATCAAAGCAGCAATAGTACGAACGTCGTCTGCCTTCACCTTCCGTGCCAACCATAGCCATCTAGAGGCAAAAGAATTATTAGGGGCGTCCAGCAGGAGGTTGGCTAGTTCACTATGGCCCCAAATTGCAATGGCAGCCGTGCACTCAAAGAGGGAGTGAATTACCGACTCACACTCCGCATTACACACTGGGCACCGCGTATCATCGACAATGTGACGTACCTTTAATCTCTCTTTAACCGCCATACTCCCTTTGCAAGCCGTCCATAGGAAATGTCTAAGTTTCGGTGGTCCGTCAACACTCCATATAACTCTCCACACCTTCTCCTCTATTAGGGATGAAGCCACCATTTCTCCATTTATTTGACCCAACTTAGCAAGCCAGTAGCCTGATTTCACAGTGTATACACCTTCCTTTGACTGTCGCCAGTACATTGCATCCCTTGGCCATCGCTTAGAGAGGGGTGTTGCTAGGATCAGCTTTCTGTCTTGGGTTTCAAAATTATATTGGACCATATCCTCTCTCCACTCTCCACTGTCAAAGTCAATTAGATCAGCTACACGAAGCTCTTGGTTGCTTGACACCATCAGAGTTGGGTAGACGGTTTTACCGTCCCTTACGAGCCATGGGTCAGTCCACACATTAATGTCCAGCCCGTTCCCCACACGCCATGAGAGACCATCTTTCAATAGTTCCTTAGCACCCCATAAACTTTGCCAAGAGTAACTAGGATCGTAGCCCCGATAGGCTTCAAGGGCTTCTGTATGTTTGAAGTAGCGGGCCTTGAGCACTTGATGAAGTAAGGAGTCCCTTACATTGTATAATCTCCACATTTGCTTGGCAAGAAGAGCTTGATTAAAACACTTTAAATCCCGAAAACCCAAACCACCTTTTGCCTTTGGCACACACAGATTTTCCCAACTATGCCAATGAAGTTTTTGAGCATCTGGGGTCGACCCCCACCAAAACCGGCTAAGTAGCGCATGGACCTCATCAATCAGACCATCCGGGATTTTAAAAATACTCATCATATATGTAGGGATGGCCTGTGCCACCGCCTTGATGAGTATTTCTTTACCCGGTCTCGATAATAGCTTCTCTTTCCACCCACTTAATTTCTTCCAAATTCTCTCCTTCAGACACGCAAAAATTGCCTTCTTCGATCTACCAATAATTGTCGGCAGACCAAGATATTTTTCATGTTTCTCCACTTCACGCACCCCAAGAGTATCAACAATCTCCTTTCTCCTGTCGACCGCAACACATTTACTGAAGGCTACTTCTGTCTTGTTGAGATTTATTTTCTGGCCAGACGCTCTTTCATATCTACTGATGATATCAGCAATCACAGAGCATTCCTGCAGGTTAGCTTTCATAAACAAAATGCTCTCGTCAGCAAAAAACAAATGAGATACTCGAGGGGCGCCCGTACATATTTTGGCCCCATGAATTCTATTTTCTCTTGCTCCTTTTGATGTTAGTGTGGAAAAAGCATCTGCACATAGTAAAAAAAGGTAAGGTGAGATCGGATCTCCTTGTCGGAGTCCCCTAGTAGGAGACACCGCTCCTGTAATAGTCCCATTAATTTTGAAAGAGAATGAGACGCTTGACAAACAATCCATAACTCTCCGTACCCAATTACTACTGAACCCTAGTTTGTACATCACCCTCTCCAAGAAAGTCCATTCCACTATATCATAAGCTTTACTCATATCAAGTTTAAGTGCCACCGAACCATCCCGACCTTCCCCTTTTCTTTTCATGGAATGAAAAATTTCAAACGCAATAAGAGCATTATCCGTAATAAGACGACCCGGCACAAAAGCACTCTGTTCCACGGAAATAATATCATTCAAGAACGGCTTTAGCTTATTTTCCAAAGTTTTAGATATTATTTTGTAGACCACATTACAACAGCTAATTGGTCCAAATTCCGTCATATACTTCGGGTCATCACATTTGGGGATTAATACTACACACGTTCTATTAATCTCCGTTAAGTCCAAGTTTCCAGACCACCATTTTTTCACCAGGCCAATAATATCTGCACCCACAATATGCCAAAATTTTTGGAAAAATAAAGCATGCATACCATCCGGTCCCGGAGCTTTATTTGGATGCATCTGAAAAAGAGCTTCTTTAATCTCGTCATCACTCGGCTCCCTGTCAAGTATTTCATTAATTTCAGCCGTGACTAGCTCCTCCAGCCCACCTAAAGCCGCCTCAAATTCCGTCGGTGAGTCTGACGTGAATATGTTAGCAAAATAATCTTCCACTATATTCTCCATCATTTCCTTATTGTCATGCCATACATCATGCTTATCGTACAAGCCTTTGATATTGTTCCTCCTCTTCCTTTGGCTTGCCTTGCGGTGAAAGTACTTTGTATTTTTATCACCATCTTTCAACTCGTTTACTCTAGCACGTGCATACCAATAGGACTCCTCAAGTCTATGGAGCTCATTAAGCTCATCCGATATGGCTTTGCATCGATCTAACATCTCTGTATCCACTCTTCCTGATTGTGCCAATGTGAGAGCTTTTTCAGTCATGTTTATTTTTCTTTTAACACTCCCAAAAGTTGTAGCAGCCCACTTTGTCAACTCCTCAGCACACCCAGCTATTCGTACATGAGTATCAACCCCTACTCTTTCATGCCATGCCTTATTAACCACCTCTCCGCACTCTTCATTAGATAGCCAAAGGGCTTCGAAACGGAATAATTTATCCCTCCTTCCCCTTTCAAAATAATTCAGAGCCTCCAACATCAACGGTGCATGGTCCGAATTATAAATTGGAAAGTGACGCACACTATAATTTGGGAGTAAGGAGCACCACCCATCATCCGCAAGAAATCGATCTAGTCTCTCCCGACTATATGTTGCAGGGGTTTTTCCTCTATGCCATGTGAAAGAACTACCTTTGTAGCCAAGATCACGTAGGCCACACTTATCAATAGCGTCCCGAAAAGCATCGATGCATCTCTCATAACGACTCGCTACACCGTCTTTTTCCGCCTGGCTCAACACCTCATTAAAATCACCAAAGAAAGTACACGGGATGTTACAAGCCAGTTTGAGTGAGCACATTAAATCCCATGTTTTCTATTTATTTGAAGCTTCTGGCCATCCATAAATACCGATTGCTCTCCACATTGGTCTCCCCTCATGATCAAGGACGTCTGCAGCAAAATGATGGTTGGAAAAAGAAATAGTTGCCACTGAGACATCCCTCCACCAAAACCCCATTCCACCGGAATTACCTACACTACGAAAACATAAACCATTAACAAAACCATATCTGCTTTTTATCCTCTCCAGAATGCTACTATCAATCATAGTCTCCATTAAGAAAACTATGTCAGGCCTCTCCCTCCAACAACGATCACAGAGGGATTTAACTGTCAAGGGATTGCCAAGTCCCTGACAGTTCCAACTTAGTATTTTCATTGTTGTTCGGTGGAGTGGTAAACACCACGCCCACCTACTAGAATTTGACAGTCTCCTGTAGCTCCAACATTATCCACTCTCGCCTTCTTATCCGCTTCACCCATCACCACATCTTCACTCCACACTCCAGCACACTCTGCATTTCTCTTGTCACTACTATCAATGCTTCCCAGACCCATCTTGCTGTACTCACCCCCCTTATTCACCCCATCTACACCTCCATTTCTTTCAATTCTTTTCCACCCCTTCCCCCTTTTAGTCTTTCCTGAACCCACCCCACTTTGGACCCTCAAACTCTCTTCTCGCACACCCATGTCCCCAATATCCAAACTAAGAACTTTAGGTGTTGGCATTTTAATGTGAGTGGCTACCACATCATTTAACTCATTTCTCACAACATTCAGCTCCCCACCCGCCACATTTGACATGGTTTTTGGGCCCAACTCACTTTCACTTTCATTTTCATTTTCATTTACCCCCTCATTTATCCCACTACATTGACCTTCTCCCACTCCCTCCTCCCTCACATTTTCACACTCCTTAGTCACTTGAGCATTAGAGCTCTTTTCCACAATCCCTACATCCTCCGTATGAACCACGATTAATTGCGGACCCTTCTCTCCCGGAACCAGCTTTTTAAAAGAAGGTTTTGGGGTACCAAAAAGTAGTTTTAGGGCTACACTTGGCGGTCCCAACTTCACAGCTAATGGATCATTGTAACCCGGAGGTCGCGAGGATACCTTCCCTTTCAATTTATCAAGACATGCCTTCTCCTTCTCTCTTTCAGCATAAGACAAACGTGACCGCTTCACCGGCGAACCATGTAGCCATGGCCCATATTTATACACAACTTGCGCCTGGTTATCTTCGTTTAGTTCATAGAATTGACATTCTCTATCCACATGTCCCAGACGACCACAGTAGAAACAAAAGTCAGCAAGTCGCTCATATTGAACTCCCACCCATTTGAAAGTTGTCCTACCAGTTGCAATCTTCACTCCTCTGCGTAATGGTTTATTTAGGTCAAGCAGTACCTTGATCCTCATTACTTCATCCCAGCCGAGGGGGTCAGCGTCATCAAAGTCGATAAAGCCGCCCATGCTCTCACCAACATCATACGCCACAGCGGAGTTCCTCCTATTGAACGGTACATCGCTTAGTTGTACCCAGAAAGGGGTATGAGTGAACACGACTTCAGATGGTTGCTCATCGCCTAGAATATCCTTCAGAACCAACAACTTATTGTCGAAAAACCATGGAGCCCCCTCAATTACTCGGTCTTTATCTGCCATGTTAAAGAACTGGTAGATGAACATATTTGATTCAATCATTCGTATAGAGATGTTCTCCTTTGCTCTCCATATCGAGATTAGGGTTCTCTTCATTGCTTCAACATTAAAAGGTTTGTTTGTGAGTAACTTCCCCATAAGAGTAAGAGAAATTTGGTTCTTTGTATCCTCATCATTGATGTCCTCAAATTCACCACCAATAACAACGTCTTCCTCCTCCGTCAGAGTGAAGTTCTCCCACTCCTTCACCAATTCGTCCGCCATACTCACCCAAGCGGACGCACCAAACACTAGCCACACAGGAAACCAAAGAGCACCGGATATCTAGGCGTAACCTGATCGGAAAATACAACCCTAGTTTGGGGACGGCTCAAGTTTTGAGACGAGAAACCCTAGGCCAGGGACGTATATTGGTTTTAAAAAAAAAAATAAAAAAAAATAATGACAACTAATCTAAACATGATTCGTTAAAATTAACAAAAACAATTAAACTAATTAGAACGATAAATAAAACAATAAATGCAGAAATAAATGAGGAGAGAGAGTAAGAAATTGCTCATTGATTAATTGGTTGATCCTTCAATACAAGTTGTCACCCTTGAATTTCAAAAGCCTCAATTTTTCATTGATTTTTCCCTCACTTTCTCTCACCAAAAACTAAGCTTAAACCCTAAACCCTAAGAAAAATGAGAGCTAAACTAAATTATGTACATTATATGAAGTTTCTCCTCAAATAAAAGAATTAAGGCTATTTAAACTAAGAAATTAAAAAGTGAAAAGAAAAAGAGATTAAAATAAAACAAAAGAAAAAAAAGAATAAAAAAGGATAAGAAAGAAAACGGAAAAGGAAAATGAAAAGAAAAATCTTAAAAGAAACTCAAACTAATCAGCTACCCCAAAAAATATCGCAATTTGGATGGTGCAGGCGTGTGCACGTAGCTCTAGGTGCACCGGGATTAAAACGACCAACATTAAACACAAAACGCACATTTTCATCAAAATACCCAGAAAAAAGAACAATGCCCTTGAACAAAAGAACAATTCCCCTAAACAAAAGAACATTAAAGGCTCTGTTCTTTTCAGTTATTTTTATCGCGTTTTTATTTGATTTGTGTTATTTTTGCGATATATATTATTTTGGGTTTTATGTTTTGAATTCAAACTGTGAAGAGGAGAGAGAAAGTGTAAACTAGGTTTTCTAAAATGGGTTTTAGAGAGAGAAATTAATGAAAATCCCCAAAAATTCGTTGATTTTTCTGCTTCAACATCAAATTAAATTGATTCTTCTTCTTCAAATCTGAATTCTACAGCTGATAATCAGATTTTGGGAGGTAATTTTTCAATTTTTTAATAACAAATGGCATGTTTTGATGATTTTGATTTTGTAATAGTTGTGTTTTTGATGATTTTGACTATTTTGATGATTTTGATTTTGTAATAATCGTGTTTTGATGAATTTGATGATTTAAATGAATCAAATTATGTAATAACACGCTGATTTCGTTGAAATCGTTGATTTTGATTATGTAATTACGATTTTTTTTTTCCAGAAAAGAACAGTTTTACGTATTAAAAGAACATATTCTCGAATGAAAAGAACATATGCTCGAATGAAAAGAACAGTTACATTATGCTCGTATTGAAAGAACAGTTTCATTATAGTAGAAAAATAGACCATTTGCGTTTCATAATTTGTTCTTTTATTTTATTGTGTTCTTTTTTATTATTTTTAATTTCTTTTGCATTTCATAACTTGTTCTTTTTATTTTATTGTGTTATATTTCTTTTTACTTTTTATTTATCCTTTGTTCTTTTGATTGCGTTCTTTTTCTTGTTTTTATACATATTAACCTATTATTTTTTCAGATATTATGAATAATGTGCTTGATAATTCAAAACAGAATGATGAAAATGATGATTCTGAATCATATGTTATTATGGGACAAAGTACTTGACTTGTTCTTTTAGTCTCTATATTTGTTCTTTAAGACTTTTCATTTGTTCTTTTTATAATACTCTGTTAAAAGAACAAAATAAAAACACGTGCACGGTTCTCATTATGCACTCTTTAACAAATTTTCTTTTCTCTCTCTCTCTCTCTCTGTTCTTCAATTCTTTGATTCTACTTCCTATTTGTTTATTTTCTATTTTTCAGCAACTATATATATAATAATTGTACTTATGAGTCATAACCATTAGTCATTTTAGAAATACATTTTAGAGAGAGAGGGGAGAGGATTTATATTCTCTCAACATAAGAGAGATTTTTTTAGAGAGAAAGAGTGAGATGGTGAATGAAAGAGTGAAAAAAAATACATTTTCTCCTTATTCTCTCTCTAAAATTCCTTCTGAATGTTTCTCGTTTGTTGAAAATGAGTGAATTATATTAAGAAAAACACTAGTTCAATGTTGATGCTCCTGATAAATGTTGATCAAGTGTTTAAGGTACGTTTCCTTGTTTTTTCCTCTAATGTTCTTTTCAGATTGTTATGTTTTTTTTCACAACTTTACTTTTACTGTGTCATCAACATAGTTTGTTCTTTTAAATCAACATAGTTTGTTCTTTTATATCAACGTACATAGATTGTTAAAAAAGAACATATAATGGTTTGAAAAGAACAAATAACACTTAAAAAAGAACATAGTCTGATTCGTGGTAAAAGAACAAAAATACATTTTAAAAAAATATAGATTTACTTTTAAGTGCATCAAAAAATCGTCGCTTTGTCTTTTTAATTAGAACATAAAATCGTTTGAATAGAACAAATAACACTTAATAAAAGAACATAGATCTGATGTGTGGGATAAAAACAAAAATACATTTAAATAAAAATATAGATCTAGTTTTAAGTGCATCAAAATATCGTCGTTTTCGTCTTTTTAATTAAAACAGTAATTGGTTTGAAAAGAACAAATACAACTAATAAAAGAACATAGATTTGTTGTTCTTTTCGTCCCTTTCATTCTGTTCTTTTGTTTGATAAGGAAAAAGAAAATGTTGCTCTTTTTCATGTGTTCTGTTCTTTTTTCTTTTTTTGTTGTCGTTATTTTTTTTTTTTTGAGTTTTTATTTTTCTTTTGATTTTGTTCTTTGTGTTTTGTAAAAAAGTTGTTGTTCTTTTTTTAATTAATTTGTGTTCTTTTTAACTTTTTTACGGTTTTTTAATATTTAATAATATTATCGATAATATGTTTTTTTTTGTTTTTCTGTTGCATTTTTCACACGATGTTCTTTTTGAAAAATAGTTGTTCTTTTTATAGTTATCAGGAGAGAAAATATGTTATTTTCATTTTTGTATATTTTCTTTAGTTTTTGACTTTAGTGTTCTTTTCAGGTTTAGTTAATGTTCTTTTTGTTTACTCTAGTTCTTTCTGTTTAGTTTTTTATGTTCTTTTCGGGTTTTTTTTTGTTTTTTGCGTTTTCTTTTAATGTTTTTGTGTTTTGGTGCAGGTGCACGTAGATCTACATGCAGGCCCCTGCACCATCAACGCGTTGAAAAAATATAAGGAACGAGAGACCCCCCCCTTAGCTTTTTTTCTCCCATCCCAAAAACAAACCAGATCTCCACGCTTAATTCACTTCGCCTCATACCTGCATCTCGCCAACACTAATGGGGATTTTCCCCCTCCTTCGCAGCCCACATCTCCACGCTGCTCCCTCTCCTTCTTCGTCCCCTTTTTTTCTATCATCATCGTCCATCAACATCAATCAGTTAATCATCACCGTTCATCATAAACTCGTCCTCATTATCAGCAACGATCACCGTCTATCATCATCTCCATCACACTCCTTCGTTGCTCATCCCCTTCAATCGCACGGCCTAAGTCGTTCATTAAATCACAGCCATCCAAGTTCATTAATCCGTACAAAAATTGGCGCTTAAATGTTCGGTCGAACTCTAATGGAGGTTCAAACAGACTTGTTTTCGGTTTGGGCGAACTCCAATAAATGTTCGGCCGGACCCGACCATGTCAGGAACTCAAAAATTCGGGTTCGGTCGAACTTAATACGGGTTCGACCAAACTCAAATTACTCTGTTTTCTCTGTTTTGCAGCTTTGATTTTGGTGATTTTGGGCGTTTTGATGTTGTTGCTGTTGGCGGTTGTTGTTAGCGGAGCAGCGTGGTGGTTGATTGGTGTTTGTAGTTGGCGAAGGAAGGGGAAGTGTTGCAGATGATGGAGGATTGGAGGTGGTGCTACCCTCTGATGTGGTGTAGGATAGAAGAGAGGGTGGTGTAGGATAAGGGGTAGGTGTGCACAAGGTTGGTTTTATTGCCTTCAAGCCGAAGTTGACTTTCCTTGACCGCATAATGCATTTAGCCAGACCTTTTAAACTCATGACTTGATACTCCAAATCGCTCACCTACATAATATAAAAATGGAAACTAGGAGAGAAACAAGAAATAGAATAATAATAATAATAATAATAATAATAATAATAATAATAATAATAATAATAATAATAATAATAATGGGCGATTAGGAGGAGCGTAATAATGGGCGATTAGGGCACGTTGTGCGTTCATTATCCGGCGACGTTTCCGGCAGTTGGTTCGACGGCTGTTCCTCGTAGGGCGACGACGCGGTTGCAGGCTTCAGTTTGGTGCAGTTTTTGGTGTAGTTTTGGTGCGTTTCTCAGGCATTTTGTGGTGTCATTTTGGTCAGTTCGTGTGTCGTTTTCAGGCACCATTCAGGCGGTTCAGGCTACGGTTTTCAGGTGCCGTTTTGGTCAGTTCGTGTGCCGGAATTTGGATACCAATTTGGGTTGTTTTGCGGTGGCATTAGGAGCGAATTTGGTCAGTTTCGGGGAAGGTTTCAGGTGTAATTCAAGGGCAGTTGTTCAGTTTCGAGGGAAGGTTTCAGACGGCGGTGGAGATTTCCCGGCTGGTGGTCGTGCAGCGTGGTTGTTGGTGGCATTCAGGTGGTTGTTCGAATCAGTATTTGTGGGTGGTTCCGTTTGTGCAGCGTGGTTGTTCGAATCAACGATTGTGGGTTGTTCGGCAGTTTTGTTCGGCAGTTTTGTTCGGCAGTTTTGTTTGGCAGCGTGGTTGTTGTGCAGTGTGGTTGTGCAGCGTGGTTGTTCGGCAGTTTTGTGGTGCATCTTGGGTCCCCGTTCGGTGCATTTTGTTGTTTCATTTTGGTGCAGCATTTGTTACATTTGTAGGGGTTGTGTTCAGTTTAGCGTGGTTTTGGAGTATTTGCGGTTTCAACGTCGGTTATCGGGCAGTCTAACACAGCAGCCCCTTGATACTTTGGTGGTTTGTTTTGCTTTGCTACTGCATTGTTTTGATCCTGTTTTGTCCAGTTGTTGAAGTGCTTTGATATGGCGGCTTCCGTGGAGAAGTTTCATTGCTCTTTTGTGGGTCTTAGCGGGTGCCAGGATGGCGGTGGGCGTGGTTTGGTAAGGAGTTCTCTGATCACTCACTTACGGGATCGTCATTGTTGCTCTGATGTGCGGGATGTAACCCATCAGTCCCTTACTACCAATTTGCAGGTTTTTACTTCGGCTGAGGTTACCTTTCGTCGTATGGGAATTTGGTTATGTGGAGATTGTTTCAAGACGTATACTCATCGTATTAGGTGTCGGCATGGCAGTGGTTCTAGTACGGTTTTTGTGGACCCACCTGATTCAGGGGATGGTACTATTCGTTTTACTCTCTACGGTATTCAAAAACCTCAAGCTCCTGCTTCCGAGCTGTCTACTTCTGATGCGCCTCGAGAACAATATTTTTCTTTTGATGTTGCTCTTCTGGACACTTTATGGTCTAAGCGGTTGCGTTCTGTGAAATCCATCCTTCCCAAATGTCGTTTGGGTTTTTCGCGAGTTCTGAAAGGGGCGCTTGATAAGGTGATTTGCAGACCAGATGACATCGCTTGTTGGGTTCAGTTGCTCGTGTTACCTATTTGTGTCCTCTAGACTTTTTCTCCACGAAGTAATCGTGAGTGTTCCTCCGGTGTTAGGCGGCGGCAACAGGAGGAGTGTATCACCTCTGCTATTCGTTCTTGGGGTGTGCCTGGCGGTTCTGAGCAACTTGTCATAGACACATTGGCTAGCGTGTCTCCCTCTCTATTGGATGTTGACGATGACCATGATTTGGCGGAGCGTAATATTAAGCAATGCAAGAGAAAGATTTCTGACGGTCACTACACTGCTGCCGTTAGGGTTCTTTCTTCCTCAGGTCTTGCCCCTTACGATGATGCTACTCTTGCAGATTTACAAGCAAAGCACCCTTCCGTTCCGGTCCCTACCTTACCGGATATCCCTGTTGATCATCACCTTTCTGCTTCCTCCGCTGTTGTTTTGGAGCAGATTATGGGCATTCCGCGTGGTACTTCGTGCGGTAGAGATGGCTTGCGTGCTCAACACCTTTTGGATTGCTTGGGTGGTGCTGCTGTAGCTGTTTCTGATGAGTTGGTGGATGCTATCACTCAGGTAGTTAATCTCTTTCTTGCTGGAAAGTGTCCCGCTGAGCTTGGAAGATACATTGCTAGTGCTCCTCTTACGCCATTGGTTAAGCCTGGTGGGGGTGTTCGGTCTATTGCTGTGGGTACTATTTGGAGGCGCCTTGTTTCTAAGGTCGGGGCTGCTTTGATTGGTCCGCGTTTAGGAAACTACTTTGGAGGTCTGCAGTTTGGAGTTGGGGTTCCAGCAGGTGGTGAGGCCATTCTCCATGCTGTCAATCGGTTGGTTGAGGCTCGTGGGGCCGATGTTGGCCTATCTATGTTATTGGTGGATTTTCAGAATGCTTTCAATTTAGTTGATCGATCGGCTTTGTTGCGTGAGGTTCGGCTCCATTGTCCTGCTCTTTCGCGTTGGGTTGAATTCTGCTACTCTTCTCCAGCGCGGCTGTATTATGGGGAGCATACCTTGTGTTCTTGTCAGGGTGTGCAGCAAAGGGATCCTCTCGGCCCTTTGCTTTTTTCTCTGGTTCTACATCCATTGGTGTGTCGAATTCGAGACTCATTTGATCTATCTCTTCAGGCATGGTACTTGGACGATGGCACTATTGTTGGTGACACTTTGGTGGTTGGGCAAGTCTTGGAGTTGATTTTGGAGGAGGGTCCTCGTTTAGGTCTCCATGTTAATGTTGAGAAGACGGAGGTTTTCTGGCCTTCGGAGGACCCACGCTGTCGTCTAGAGGGTGTCTTTCCTGCGGATATTGCTCGTCCTGAGCTTGGTGTTAAGTTGCTTGGTGGCCCAGTCAGTACGGATTCCTCTTTTTGTAAGGAGGTTGTTTCGCAGCGTGTGTCAAAGACTGTTGTGTTGATGGATGCTGTAGCCAAGCTTAATGATCCCTAGTGTGAGTTGTTGCTTCTTTGTGCGTGTACTGGAGTTTCTAAACTCTACTTTGCTATGCGCACTTGTCCGCCTCATCTTTTCGAAGCGGCCCAATTATCTTTTGATGTGGCTCTGCGGGCTTCTTTAGAGCGCATCGTGGTTGCTTCGGGACCTGGGTTCGGTGACTGGCAATGGCGCCTTGCCACCTTGCCTTATTCTTATGGAGGATTGGGTGTTTATTCAGCTGGTGATGTTCGGCATTATGCTTTTCTTGCATCCTGTTTGCAGTCTTCTGGTTTGCAGGATTCGCTTCTTCAGCTTTCAGGTGTTGAAGGTCCGGGACCGGCCTTTAATGATGCTCTTGGTCTTTTCAACAGGACCGTGGAGACCGACCTTATGCGTAGCCCTAGTGAGATCGCTGCCCCCAGACTCATGAAGAAATTAGCAGACATATATTTCACGAAGGTTATTGCTGATGCGGAATCCGCCTACTCCTTATCTTCACGTCTTGTTGCCCTATGGAAATCTCAACAGGGGGATCACTCCTCAGCTTGGTTGCGGGCAGTCCCCATCTCGGGGTTAGGCCAGACTATGAACGGTAAGACTTATCGTTCGGTTCTTTGCTATCGGTTGGGTATTCCGTTGTTCTTTGATTCGACGCCGTGTTCTGCTTGCTCTCGGGTTTTCGTCGGGGACATTTACGGGGATCATGCCGTGTCTTGTGCTGGGATTGTGGATATCAAACATCGACATAATGTTGTTCGTGATACCCTTTTGGATATTTGCTATCGGTCGGGGATTTCTGCTCGCAAGGAGGTTGATGTTGGGCTGGCTAGTGAGAGCGATGGAGCTCTTCGTCCTGCAGATATATTGCTTTACTCATGGGATGGCGGTCTAGATGTGTGTGTTAACTTGACTGTGTCTTCCCCTATGACGCAATCTGGGTTGTCAGGCTTCATTCCGGGTCGGGTTGTGGCGGTTGCTGCACAGCGGAAGCAGGATAAGTATGCGGCACGTTGTAGGGCTTTGGGTTACGGTTTCTTTCCTTTTTTCCTTCTCTTCTTTTGGGGAATTAGAGAAAGGGGTTGTTTCTTTGCTGAAGCAGGTTCAGACGTACTCCAGGGCTCAGGACATTGGGGCACGGACAGCTGCCCACATTTTCAGCAGGATCGGCTTCGCCATAGCTAGAGGAGTGGGGGCCCAGATTGTATCTCGACTCCCCTCCAACTTCTTGTAGTTCACTTGATCTTTATAGCTTGTTAAGCGTATAATAATAATAATAATAATAATAATAATAATAATAATAATAATAATAATAATCTGGTCTGAAAAAAAAAGCTATCCCCCCAGCTAGAATTAAGCATTGTCCTCAATGCTTGAAACAAATACTCAAGGGAAGGGAGGGGGGGAAAACAAAACACGCATTCAACCAATAGCATAATTTCGCAAATCACAATACACTAGAGAAAGAGAAATGGAGGCAACCAAATCAACATTTTCAACCATCCAACCTCATGCTCCAACAAGTCATACGCCCAATCAACACATGGAGTAATAAAAAGAGGGAAATGAAGGACACTACCGGATAGTGGGTGGGTGTAAATACCCACAAATGATCCAATTTCTCCATTTGAAATCAACTTTCTCCAAAATTATTCTTTTCATCCATATGATATCGAGAATGAGCATTTATTCTACTTAAGTTCCTAAAACAAAAATTGAAAATAGACATAAGTTAGAACAAAAATAAAGAAAATGAAAGCAATAAAGCACGGGTTACTTCCCGAGAAAGGCTTATTTAAGGTACTAAGCATGACCATTCTAGTAAATAACAATTCAAAGATCGCAATAACTTGTCAAATGCACTAGAACACATTTCACAAGATATTAAGTATGCAATGACAAGATGCAACATGTGCATAAAGTACATTACAACTCTATGCCAAAGAGGAGAAGGATGCCTAAAAGAAGAAGGATCAAAAAAAAAAAAAACAAGAAAATAAGAAAAAGAAGAATCAAAATAAGGAAGTGAAAAATAAATAGGCAAACTCTCCTCAAGAAACTCTTTTTGGATGGCAACATTACTTTCACCCTCAATTAGAATCGAATTGAGCACTTGAGAACAAAATGGAGCAAAGAGCTCTTCATCACCATCATCGAGACACTCATTCAAGGAGGAATGAGTAGGAATGTAATCCCCAATACTCAATTCCTCAATGTCATGCGTCATAGGTGGCAAATTAGCCTCAAATTCATCTCTTCTCCATGAAGCATCCCGAATAGATTCATTTAGTAGGTTAGAAACTTCTACCATACCTTTTGCAAAAGTTTGGGAAGCAATCTCAAATTCCTTAATAAACGAATCCCTTTTAAGATTTTCCTGACAATCCAAATGAGTTATAAAAAGACGAAACTCGGACAATGAAATGACCGCCTCGGATTGCAAAGCATTAAGGAACTCATTATGGAGAAGCTCATGGTGGAGAGATGTGAAATCATCAAGTGTACACGATTCATCATTTTGAGGGTTAGGGATAGTTTCCATTTTTTTAGGAATTTTCAAAATAAAACGAACAAAACAAATAACTATGCACAAAGACCTAGACTCATCTAACTAACACAAACTAATGCAAACCGAAGTCCCCGGCAACGGCGCCATTTTGATCAAGGTAGAAACTAGGTCGTTACTAGTCTCTCCTAATCAAACAAATTACCTAAACTGACCACTAAACACAAGTAAAGAGGTAAGCAAGGGTCGGAATCCACAAGGACTAAGGTGCGCTAATTTATGCTAATCGAACAACAAGCTAGGTTGGAACGGGGTATTGGAAAGTCACTAATCGACTAAAACTAAATAAACTAAACTAAGAAATCAAAGATAACGAGATTAGGGAATGGGTCAAACAACAACAAATGATGGGATGGACATAAGACAATTGAAAACAGGGAAGATTCACAAGCACTACATGAATAAGCGTTGAATTCACAATTAGCTCCAACCACCTCCCGGTGCGCGAACAATTTCCCTAAGCATCAAGGACGAACTCCCGCTCTACCCTATCATACCCGGGGTAAATCAAAGTCCCAATTCAACCAAATAGTGAAGTTTAGGTCTTTAATCCCTTTCCAACCCAACTAAACTACTATAAGCAATCATGAAACACTTAATTGATCAAGTTAAATGCAACATGTATTGGAAATTCCTATTCCTGTAATAATTTAATCATGAAAATCCCTAATTTCCAATCACAAACAACCAATAAACTACTCCATCAACATAAAAATATGAAATTTATAGAAATTAACAACTAAAAACATGATTCTAAACAATAATGACAACTAATCTAAACATGATTCGTTAAAATAAACAAAAACAATTAAACTAATTAGAACGATAAATAAAACAATAAATGAAGAAATAAATGAGAAGAGAGAGTAAGAAATTGCTCATTGATTAGTTGGTTGATCCTTCAATACAAGTTGTCACCCTTGAATTTCAAAAGCCTCAATTTTTCATTGATTTTTCCCTCACTTTCTCTCACCAAAAACTAAGCTTAAACCCTAAACCCTAAGAGAAAAGGAGAACTAAACTAAATTATGTACATTATATAAAGTTTCTCCTCAAATAAAAGAATTAAGGCTATTTAAACTAAGAAATTAAAAAGTGAAAAGAAAAAGAGATTAAAATAAAACAAAAGAAAAAAAAAGAATAAAAAAGGATAAGAAAGAAAAGGGAAAAGGAAAATGAAAAGAAAAATCTAAAAAAAACTTAAACGAATCAGCTACCCCAAAAAATATAAGGAATGAGAGACCCCCCGTCTCTTTTTTTCTCCCATCCCAAAAACAAACCAGATCCCCCTTAATTCACTTCGCCTCATACCTGCTGCTCGCCAAAACTAATGGGGATTTGCCCCCTCCTTCGCAGCCCACACTTCCACGCTGCTCCCTCTCCTTCTTCGTCCCCATTTTTTTCTTTCATCCATCTCACTGCGCCGTACGAAGCTTCACTTCATCATCGTCCATCAACATCAATCAGTTAATCATCACCGTTCATCATAAACTCGTCCTCATTATTAGCAACGATCACCGTCTATCATCATCTCCATCACACTCCTTCGTTGCTCATCCCCTTCAATCGCACGGCCTAAGTCGTTCATTAAATCACAGCCATCCAAGTTCATTAATCCGTACAAAAATTTGCGCTTAAATGTTCCGTCGAACTCTAATGGATGTTCAGACAGACTTGTTTTCGGTTTGGGCGAACTCCAATAAATGTTCGGCCGGACCCGACCATGTCAGGAACTCAAAAATTCGGGTTCGGTCGAACTTAATACGGGTTCGACCTGTTAGGTTATGATACATATGAACAACATAAATCATGCGGAAAAATCTTAATGCCAGGATACATATTAATTGCACATAATCATATAATTAGTCTAGGATGCATACACTTTGTAGCGTGCCCTCCCTAGCTGCGCCCGAACTGAACAAGAAAAATTCTTTAGGACTCCAAGTGTCGTCCCTCCGTAGATAGTCCACAGCACGTCCGGATCCGCCTTAAGATTGACCAACTAGAATCGCCCTTAAGGTACTATTATTTTCGGCTAAATAGGCAAGTAATATGGCTGATTTTTCTGCTTAAAAATCCTAGCTTTTATTGTTTGAATACTTATTAAAACTCACGTATAAATTTGTGACCCTAGGCACATATTTATAGAATCATGGAAAAGGATTTAGAATCCTATCAGAATACTAAATTAATTAAATAGAATCCCTTTAGAACTCTATTTAGTTAATTTCTATCTTCTAGGATTAGGATTTAATCATAGCACGAATTCCGATAGTTTTAGGATTCGTATAGCACGCACCCGAGCACGAGCACCGCACAGCCCGCGCGCATGCCTCGCGGCCCACACGAACTGCACGGCGCCGAGCCCATTGTTTCGCAGCCTACTTGCTCCGCGCGCGCGCCACGCCTTGCTGGGCCTGGCGTTGCGCTGGGCCTGGCGAGGCTTTGGCGTGTGGTTTGATGCGTATGGCTTGCTGGGCGAGGGCCTGGCTTCGTGCTGGGCCTTCGTCTAGCAAGTCTCGTCCGATGCTAATTCGTACGATACGGTTCCGATTAAATTCCCGATTCCGGAATTCATTTCCGATACGAACAATATTTAACATTTCCGATTCCGGAATTAATTTCCGTTTCAAACAAATATTTAATATTTCCGTTTACGGAATTATTTTCCGATTCGGATAATATTTCCGATTCTGACAATATTCCCGTTTCCGGCAATATTTCCGATTCTGGCAATATTTCCATTTCCGATAATATTTTCCAATACGTACCATGTTTCCGTTTCCGGCAACATCTACGTCTTGGATAATATTTATATTTCCGATACAATCCATATTTCCGTTTCCGGCAATATTATCGTTTCCGGAGTATTCAGTTCCTTGCCTTTGACGATCTCAGCTCCCACTGAAACCAAGATCCGTCGATTCCGAATATCCATAGATGGAGTATTTAATGCCATTAAATACTTGATCCGTTTACGTACTATTTGTGTGATCCTACGGGTTCAGTCAAGAGTAAGCTGTGGATTAATATCATTAATTCCACTTGAACTGAAGCGTCCTCTAGCTAGGCATTCAGCTCACTTGATCTCACTGAATTTATTAACTTGTTAATTAATACTGAACCGCATTTATTAGACTTAACATTAAATGCATACTTGGACCAAGGGCATTATTTCCTTCAGTCTCCCACTTGTCCTTACGGACAAGTGTGCATTTCCTAATTCCTTTGTCGCTCGATGCTTGCTCTTGAACATAAGGTAAGATTTGTCTTTCTTATTATGTCCAGAGGTGTTTCTAGGTTTCAGAGTTCAACTGATCAAATAAACAGATAATCATAGCTTATGATTCATCTAAGCACGACCATGCATTTTACAGTTTCTAGCTCTCCGAGTGGCCTTGTACAACTTTTAGCATCTCATCCCGATTTATGGGAGGACAATCCCAGTCTTGCGATCTTGAGATTAGACTTCGATTGATAGGTGATTACCTGAGCGTTGCCTTTATAGCCTCCTTTTACGGTGCGACGGTTGACAACGTCAAAGTAAGCAGTTCTCAAACAAGTAATCTCAAATCACTCAGGTATTGAGGATTTAATATCTAATAATTTTAATGAAATTTACTTATGACATATTTTCATCTCTTACAGTAAAGTTTCATAGGTCTGTCCGATACTAGTCTTCCCAAAGTAAGTATCTATGCAAATGATTACGACATTGCCATGTCCACATAGTTCAAGAAACAGAACTACTAGTCATCTTGCATTCTAGTCGTCTAACGTTTTCTATGCGTCTATCTTTATAGAAAACTCCGACCAGGGATCAATTTCAACTTTTGACATTCAAGTTCACTTGATAGACATTTCTTAGTCACAAGACTGGTCCTGACAGTCTATCTTGAATATTTCGTCAAATTGAAGGGACTCATCATTTAATAAACCACAAATTAAATGGAAAAATGAATTCTATTCATTTATTGTGAATGATTAACCAATAATGTTTTACAAAGTATTAAACTCTAAAACTTTAAAACATTAAACAAGGACATCAAAGCCATTCTCCAATATACTTGATTCCCATAGCTGCAGTGTGCGAGTTGTTCTTCGCTTGCGGCAGAGGTTTAGTCAATGGATCTGAGATGTTGTCATCAGTTCCAATCTTTCTTATCTCGACTTCTTTTCTTTCAACGAACTCTCGTAGAAGGTGAAATCTACGAAGTACATGCTTGACTCTTTGGTGGTGTCTAGGCTCTTTTGCCTGTGCAATAGCTCCGTTATTATCACAATATAGGGCTATTGGTCCTTTAATGGAGGGGACTACACCAAGTTCACCTATGAAATTCCTTAGCCATATAGCTTCCTTTGCTGCTTCATGTGCAGCAATGTACTCCGCTTCAGTTGTAGAATCCGCAATGGTGCTTTTCTTAGCACTTTTCCAGCTTACTGCACCTCCGTTGAGGCAGAAGACAAACCCAGACTGTGATCTGAAATCATCTTTGTCTGTTTGGAAACTTGCGTCCGTATAGCCTTTAACAATTAATTCATCATCTCCACCATAGACCAGGAAACCATCTTTGTGCCTTTTCAGGTACTTCAGAATGTTCTTGGCAGCAGTCCAATGTGCCTCCTAGATCTGACTGGTATCTGCTCGTAGCACTAAGTGCATACGCAACATCCGGGCGTGTACATATCATAGCATACATTATTGAACCAATCAATGATGCGTATGGAATCCCACTCTGTGAGGGGGTCGAAAAAGCGCGAGGCTAATGCGTGACCTTGTCCCTCGTGGGTGTGACGATTCTTTTTATTCAATCAAGTGTAATTGGATTTCCTGTGAGTATACACCCAATTGACTAGTAATATAGGAGTCGCCATTCAGGTTTTAACGACAATGAGAAAAACTGACAAAACCCGGTTATCGTGACATAAAGGGAGTGCAATTATGTTTGACCACGACGACCGTAGGTTCCCTTGTGATCCCTGGTGTGGGGATCTCTCAATATACACCCGCAAGGTAGAGATTGAGGGTTCTGGGGATTGTAACTACCGAGAGGAGTACTTCGCTCGTCGATAACTCCAGAGGCAGGATATCCTTACTAGCTCAGCATAAATATTTGAAGGGACATGCGTTAACTATTGAACGAATCTGGGTTGATTTTAGCAATATGCAACATACAATACTAATTCGATCGTGATTATCTGATTTAAATAGAATTAAGGGACCTAGCATGATAATCCGATTTCCCAAAAATATTATATTTGTTAGGCGTGATAGAACAATCAGATTAGGTTAGTTTAACAGTTCATAAAAAAGGTGAGGAAAGCAGTTAAATCATCGAATAGGGACACATTACGACGCACCCTTGAGAGGTGCGTCACGGTTCTCAGAAAACTAACCACTTTGACTTTGCTATTTCTCCTTTTTATTTAACGAATCTCAATTATGGGACTGGATACGTTCTGTTCGATTTATGGATCGATTGCGACAGAACGCGTGAATAATTTCGTAGCGAGAGGCTTAGGCTAAGGGTTGGAGTCAATACTCAGAATATCGTCGAATTTAGGGGGCTATTTATAGGGAAGAGTTCGTGGAAAGATAGAATTGCAGAGTTCTAATCCACAAAGAATTAGGAAAAAACACGTACCCAGGTATTTTTCAGCGCCCATTTCGGCGCCCAGAGCCAGGCGTTGAAAATAGGGTCTGGGCTGTTTTCTTTAGTCAGATTCGGATTCCTGAAATCCGTAGAGTTTGAGATTAATTCGAGTCTTTTAGCGCGTATCAATTTTGTGACAGAATGCATCCGGGCCCGTTACGAACTCTAGGCTCGTTTGGATTTCAATTAATACGTAACTCTTATTTCCGAATCATATTAGGAATAGGATTCTCGCAATTTTCTATCTCATTTAGGATTTATGTTGGAATGCAACACCTAATTCTGACAGGTTTCTATCTTTTATGATTTGCCACTTTTAGAAGCTACCTTTTACGGTAGTTACTATTTTTAGCGGGTTTCCATAAATAGCAGGTTTCGGGTGAAATGAAATGGGGAATCGAGATTCGTTTATTTTATAGGAGATGCGTTGTCAAGTGGAGTTTTTACGTCTTCATCATCGAACCTTTCCCTTGCGGGAACGGGGACAAAAGTAGGTGTCTACAGTTAGCCCCCACTTTGACCGAGTCTTGGAGTAAGACGATGGTCAAAGTATTAGGCGGAGTGCGTCACACAAGCCATGGTGTATGTGACCTATTTTACGAGTGTCTCACGAGCCCCCGAGTGATAACATTTGACTTAAGGGTCATCACTTGAAGTGTCGACATATCCCTCACGTGTCATTGGGATTTGTCAACTGATAGTATAGAAACTTCCTCACTTTGTCATTGGAAGAATCTTAAGGTGCGTAGAAACTCCCTCACTTTGTCATTGGGAGTAGCTACAGAGTTTTTCGAAATCAAAGCTATAAAGTGTAATTGGGCCTGGCCAAGCCCAATCACGAGGTAAAACGTTTTTTAAAGATTCTCATTTTCAGGGCTAGCTAAATGAGAAAACCCCCTTGTTTTTATAGGACGTAAAACGAAGGAAAATCCAGCACCCTTGTTTTTATTGGACGTAAAATGAAGGAAAATCCAGCAAAAGTTATCGCTGCAGCGACTAAGGACCTGCGCGGTTAGTGACGCAGACCCCGCCCGCTGAAGGTGGGCGAGCCTGTCCGTTGAGGGTGGACGCCCCGTCCGATAGAAGTGGACAAATCTGTTTTGATGTTTTAAAAATAAGGACCTACGCGGTTTGTGACGTAGACCCCGCCGGCTGAAGATGGCGAACCTTGTCCGCTGAGGGTGGACACCCCGTCCGATAGGAGTGGACGAATCTATTTTGAAATTTATTTTGCTTTTTTGAAAATAAGGACCTACGTGGTTTGCGCCGTAGACCCCGCCGGCTGAAGATGGCGAGCCTATTTTAAATTTGAAGATTTTATTTCTTTCGAAAACTGAGGACCTGCGCGGCTAGTGACGCAGACCCCGCCCGCTGAGGGTGGGCGAGCCCTGTCCGCTGAGGGTGGACGTCCCTGAATTCGTTTTCTTTTCGATTTGGGAACTCGCGCGGTTTGTGACGCGATCTTGCCGACTGAAGATGGGCAAGTTCCTATTTCTTTGGTTCTTTGTGATTTCTTTTGAGAATTTCTTTTATTCATTCTTGCAAGAGCGAATTCTTTCGAGGGGTGCTCGAATTTAGTTTTAACCTGAACGTGGGCTGACAACGTGTTCAGACGGATCTTTGTCTTGCGACCGTCCGCTTTCGTGATTTTGAGCTAGTCTTTACGGCTCGACTTGGTCTTTGATCAGAGGACCGTGCACAAGCGTCAGTGACGTCCTTTCGATGAGGTCGAACCTATTTGTTGTTCTTTTTTGAGATATCCAAACATGATATGGTGTATGGCGCAGTCTGGAATGTGATTTTGATCGCGCGCTCCTCGTTTGAGTCTAGTTTTTTCGCGAGCCCCCAAGCACTGGGGCTCGTCGGTTGTTTTTCGCATCTTGTAATCATGTTTGGGGTCATGCTCGTATGTGCGAGCGACCTCCTATAGTAGTGTGCTATTTTAGCGAAGCCGTGGAGTGCGACTTTAGTTTTTAGGCGACATCCGGTTTTAGCTTGGCCCGGATTAACCATTTGATAGACAAACATTTTTTTATTTCGAAAACCAATGACTTGACGACACATATTTTTGGTGTTTCGAAGAATGACCATGATATTTAACTTGCTTTTTTTTTGAAAGTGTACATAAGCATTTTCTGAGACGAGTCTAAGTTTCGACCAAGTTTTAATGTTATTATTTTTTTCTTGCTTATTTGGGAGCTAAAGGTGCTTTGGGCTTGATCCTACTTGCAATAGGGCCTCGTGTTTTAGCAAAATGGTCTTAAGTCCTTTCCTGTTCCGTGTTTTGCGAAATCTGGGCCTTGGGCTGCATTTTCAGCGCCCAAGTTCAGGCGTTAAACATTTCGGCGCCCAGGCGTGGGCGCTGAAAGTCCTTTCCTGGTAATATTTGATTTTCGGATTTCCTAACACGTTCCCGAATGGGATCAGGATGTCATTGGGTGCGTTCAGCTATATATAGGGGCTAGATACGTCCTTATTTTCCACCACTCTCAAATTCTTTCTCTCCTTTTGCTGTGCTCTAATTATTCACTGCTTTTGCCATGTCGATCCCTACTTTCTCACTCCAACGGACTGTTAGGCGTTGGCTACGGGCCCTTACTCCCACAGAAAAATCTTTGTTAAAAGAATACCACTTAGAGGCACTTTTAGGTTTACAACAAATTAATATTGATTATAACTTTCTGCATGCTGCCCTAAGCTTTTGGGACTCCGATCATCATGTTTTTGCCCTTCGGGGCAATGAAATATGTCCTTTGCCTGATGAATTTGCTGCGATCCTTGGTTATCCTACTAATGCTACTCCTGTTACCCCTGGCACTATTGAAGAGGGTAAAACAACCATAAGGGCTTTCCTAGGGCTAGATGATAACATGTTTGCTGAAATCGTTGTAGATGATAAGGTTAACTTGGCAAAACTTGTAAAACATCACTTTAGACCTAGTAAAAATTGAATATTCGAGCCCTTGTATTTTGCTTGTTGAGTCATTATTTGCTGTCGAATAACAATGGTGAGTTCGGTGACATAAGGTTGATCCCCTTGATTAACCAGATGGAAAGTTGCTATTCTATTATGCCGTTGGTTGTTGCTGAGACTTTGCTGAGTGCGGATGAACTGAAGAAGGGCGCCAAATCTGAATACTTTAAGGGGAGCCCCTATTGTTGCAGGTAATCGATCTTTTCCTTTGCGCACATGTATGTTTTTTTTTGCATATATTTCTTTTTGCCTGGGGCTCAGTTTCAGCGCCCAGTGCTGGGCGCTGGAATATTCGGCGCCTGGTCCTGGGCGTTGAAACTGCGCCCCAGGAACCGTTTTTTTCTTTCTTTTCATTCTTTTGATTCGATCGTACCTGTTTTTGCAGATTTGGCTTGCGGAACGGCTTAGACTTTTGGAAGCTCCTGCCGATCCTAAACATTATCGCCCTATAGCTTTGGGTAACCGAAAATACTTGCACCATGGCCAGGACGAGGCCGAATGGACCTCCTTTTTTACTTATGGCATTTGTTCTATTAAGTGGGTGGTGCCATGGTGGGGTTTGACTACTATGACAGGGGGGTCTGATGTATCGGTTTATGTTTCTTTGTTGGGGCTATCTCGTCCCATTTATATTTTCCCTTACCGAGTCATGCGTTAATATGGTTTAAGGCAGACTATCCCTTTTTCTGATACGGTACCACCTAAGGTAGCGGCCTTTTCACAAACACGGGTCCTAGCGTGGGCCAAGTATTATGATGGTCTCCCGCGTTGGGCCGTAGCTACAAATGGCTTTATGGGTCTTTCTGAAAACTACAAGTTGTGGATGAGCTCCTATGACAAAGATGTGAGGACCGAGGCTCGTAATGGGGAGCCGGCTGAGCTTTTGATACCTCGTATTCATGTTAAGTATGAGGGTCCTGATTCTGCCAAACCTCGTACCTATAGTGTTAAGACTGTGAGAGCTCGTCCTGATCGAAAGCGAAAGGAAGTTCCTCCCCGTTCCAGTTTCAGGCCTAAAAAGATGCCTAACATGAAGGGGCCTGCTGTTGAGGACTGTGGGAGTGGATCCTGCGAATATTGCCCTCTACAAGACTTTATTTGATGATCCAGAAGAACTAGAGTAGTATAGTTCTTGCTAGGGTGTAGGTGCCCTCTATTTATTTTAGTTGTGTTTGTTTTTATTTTTAGCACTCTGTTTTCCTTCTTATTATACTTTAATAAAGGCGTATTTTTAGTTTTTCATTTATTTTTGTTTTTCCTCTTTTTTTATGTATTTTATATGTCTAACACTTTTTTGCAAAGAATATATTATTATTTTTTTATTTGGACCGAATCCTTGGTATGGATTGCCTACGTATCTTGTCAGAATCAGGTCGCGCGTAGTTCTAGCTTTAGAATAAGTTCTAGTATGCCGGATTTCGGTAGATATGTCCTGAAGTGGAAACATATTACTTAATTGGTCAAATGAGTGAAGTATTTATCATTATTTTCATCTGCCGTTGTTTTGCCATAGGTTGCGTAAAATTCGACTGATTTGTATAGCTATATTCTTGGCGTAAAATTCGACTAATTTGTATAGCTATATTCTTGGTAAACCTATTTGGATACGTACTGTACCCCCCAAGTGTTCGTTATTTTTCCGTTGTGTGCGGATAAAATGACGAGCACTTTCAAAAAGAAAATTTTTGGCAGGCAGAGAGTTTCAACGCCCAGGCTGGGGCGTCAGAAATTTCGGCGCCCAGCCCTGGGCGCTGAAAATGACTTGGGCGGTCAATTTTTGACGCTTTGCTTCACATGTTCTTGCGTTTATTTCTATTTCTTTTTTTTTGTGCCTTGATATTTTGCTTCGTATTTAAAGTTAATTTTGAGGCTATTTTGGAGGTTTTTTTGACTGTTAGCATGAAACGCATTTTTGTCCAGATTAATTTTTTCTATTGGTGACTCAAAACAGTTTTGAAAATGGAGTTAGGGTGCGGATTTTATGAAGATCTTTGTGTAGGCTTTGGTGGTGGGTTGTTAGTGAAGGGTATGATGGAATCTATGTTTTATGAATCTGTTTTTTTTTTGTAACATTTGCATTGTTTTAAATTTTTGATTTCCTTTGATTTTGGGTTTATGATGACAATGGTTGGCTTTTTAGGTTTTTTGGGGATATGAATGGGATAGTGTGGTTTATTTTGTGGGTTTCGGGAATTGGTTCCCATGGCACTATTTCAAAACCGAGTGGGCTTTGTTTGTTGGGCCTAGAGTGGGCTGCCTCTTTATTTTTGTATTTTGCAAGTACATTTGGTGTTTATTTAGTGTTAGAATAAAATTTTTAGGAGAAATATTACGCCTTTATTGATTCGGAAAGTAAGGAAAACACACTGAAATAAAACTGACCCATATTCTAAAGGGCCTTAGGACCATCTAAAGTCTATATTATTTTTTCTATCAATCTAAAGAACTACTAGGCTCTTTTTACTAATGGTGCTCTATGTGGCTCAAGCCTGGGGTTTAGTCTCATAAAACTTCGGTCCTTCACCGGTACTCATCTTGAATTCCATTCCTTTTGCGTTGACCCACTGATATGTCTTCACCCATCCGTTCTCGACCTCTTCTAGTGTTGATGCAGGAGAGATTAACCGGGTTGGATCGAAACCTTCATCTTGTAAAGCTAGGGTAATCATCACAGTCTCTTCCTCCATAGGTCTCGATTCGTTAAACAATGTCCATAGAGCCTGGTTGTCCAATATTTCAGCTGTTTTAGTCTTGGTGAGGTGGGGTGTCTCATCCAAGGTGTGGCAGTCATGGAAAATTTCAAATCCGGGTTTTAGCAAGCCATCCTAAACGAAGGGTTCAGGGAAATCACAGCATGGGTGTTCTTCTCCTTCCCGAATGAACATCCCGTTAAGGGTCCTTTGATATGGGGGAAAGAGGGTGGTTTGTTTGGTTTTGTTAAGGCGTAGCCTAGATAGGCGGTCAGCAATATCTTCCTCCGTTGGTTCATAACCTAAGCCAAAGGGAGTAGATTTGTCGGGAAAAGGATGGAATGTGCATTCCTTCTTCCTTATGCCCAATGGGGTTCCTGGAAAATAGCTTTGAGCTAACAGCATTCTAGGGATGACACGGGATGCATGCGGGTCTAGGAATGCTGGATCATAATCTTCGATGAACTGGATTGTTTCTTCCATTTGAAACCCATAAAGGTCGTCTGCAGTTTCAGCCGTTCCAACCATAGTACAACTGACGTCGAGAGGAGGGGCGCGGATTTCTAGTATTACCCCGTTATGGTTAAGTTTAACCATTTGGTGCAAGGTAGAAGCCACACCTCCTAAGTCATGGAGCCAAGGTCGGCCCAAGAGGAGGTTGAAAGTGGGCTTGATGTCGATTATTTGAAACTCCGTGGTGCGTGCCACATGCCCGGTTTGTATGGTAAGGTTGATTTTTCCCAATACAGGCCTTCGGGAGTTATCATAAGCTCGTACCCCTTGCGTGGAGGTTTGGAAATCATCGTTTCCTAGCCCCAAGCAATGGGCGGTTCGCAATGGGCAGACATTAACCGCCGAACCATTATCTACGAGCGCTAGGGGGATGTTTTGTCCTTTGCATCCAACCACTAGGTAAAGGGCTTTATTGTGAGCACCCCCCTCTTTGGGTAAGTCTTTATCAGTGAAAACTATGGCCTTTTCCCCGGCATCTCTCGTGACGTGGCTAACCAATGAGTCAGGTGTGATATCTGTAGGTACTGAGATGAGGTCAAGTGAGCGAATAAGCTTTTCGCGATGTTCCTTTGAAGTACACATAAGATCCCAGATGGTAATCTCAGCCTTGGTTCTTTTTAGTTGTTTCAAGAGAGGATTTTCAATGACTTCCGCGACGGTGGCGTGCCGTCCATTCTCAGGAGTTTGCCTAACCGGGATGTCGTCCATAGGAGGTGGGTGAATATCCGGTTGGTATATCCTTCCGGATCGAGTGAGGTTGTCGACCTCGGGCTCCTGAGGGGTGGTGTCAATGAGAGCATAACCGGGCCAAGTTTCAGTGAAGAAGTCCTGGCCCGAGACTTGAGATAGGTAAATATCTTCAGCATCATCGTTCCACAAACCGCACACTTCCCTCTCGATTCGATCCATAGGGACCACAGCGAGTGGTGTACCTTCAGGTGTAATATACACCGTGGGGTCGAAATTCTCTGGTTGGTCGAGAGAGATGTGACAAGAGCCGAGTGGGCTCTGGTTGTTGTTGGGTTTGCCAATGTTAGGGAGAGGTATCACTTCATCCTCTATCATGTCCTGGATCGTATGTTTTAGACTCCAGCAGTTTTCAGTGTCATGCCCATAGGTCTCAACTTTCCTTGATTGGTTAGTCTTTCAAAGGCTTGTACCAAAGTTGACCCGAGTGGGGCAAACTTTCGGTCTCAGACCCATCTTACAGGGTTTCTTCGGGCGGGAGCCTCTTCTACAGCATGGACTTCTTGGGCTTGGGATGTGTTACCCCGATTATAGGTGTTGGTCTTATATGTGGGTTTGCTCTGTATGGTTTTGGCGAGGTCGTCCTAGATCTTTATTCCAACATCATAAACTCTTTTGAAAGTGTCGAGTCCCAGGTACCTAAGGTGTTGTCTGTAAGCTGGGTCCAGGTTGTCAATGAATTTTTGGACCAATTCTGTTTCGGGAGGCCTATTGATTAGCTGGGCCGCCTGGTCCCTCCATCTAGCAAAGTAGGTTGTGAAACCCTCATTTTTCTTTTGGAAGAGAACTTCCAGCTCGCGCATGGTGACTTGGAAATCCATGTTCGACGAGTATTGCTTGATGAAGACATTGACAAAGTCTTCCCAAGTGGGGAAGAGCTTAGGGTCCTGGTGATAGTACCATTTGAGCGGCACAGGTTCCAAGGACAAAGGAAAGGCAGGTAAGTACATGGACTTGTCCACGCTTTTCAAGTTCATGGTATTCACAAAGCTCAGTAGATGATCACGGGGGTTGTCCGTGGCCTTGAACTTTGGTAAGTCAGATGAACTGAACTTTTCTGGTAGTTTGCCAGGAAAAGGTTCAGGATCGAGGGAGAAGTATTTGCTCCCCATGGTTTGCTGTAGGACCATTTTTTCAATCCTCTTCTCGTTTTCGTGGTCACTTTTGGCTTGCGCAGCCGCTAAAGCTTTATTTTCCATTTTCAGCTGGCCCATAAGTTGGGTCATTTGGACCATCTGGTCTCGCAAATCTTCGATGGATATGTTTGAAGGTGCGAATCGAGGTTGGGGAAGCGGAGATCCTTGAAATGAGGGACGACGGACGTAGCTTGGAGATATTAAACCTGGTGTTGGTGATGTATCTTCGAGACGCACTAACCGTTGATTCCCTGATCGGCACCAAGTGGCAGGACCAGTCCTAGGCATAAGATAAGCTAAAGTTTAGGTTCCCAAAGTTTCAAGCATTACTTAGTCTAGACTTCGACTCTCTAAATTGGTTTTTCACTCTTTCTTTTGTCGGTACACTTTATGGTTTTTTTTTTATTTTGGTCATTCTTTGGATTTTCGAAACACTTGCCCGTGTGACATTCATAGTTGTTAGCACGTTCGGTTTTGGTGCCGGGTATTGTCGTCGTAGGAGGCCTAACAACGACACAAAGAGTTATTAATTTTTTTTGCGAGTCGCTTTTGAAATCGAGTGCTTTTATTACGCCCTCGTAGCAATTCTTTTGATGAACATTTTTTTTGCGCTACGTATTTTCCTTTCGCTCGTGCACCGAGGCTGCTGCGCTTGACCAGAAGGCCAAGTAGCAACTTCAGCGCCCAGCTAGGGGCGTGAGAAATTCTGGCGCCCAGCCAGGGGCGTTGAAAATGCGTCCCTGGCTGGTTCTCGTTTTCTGTCTTCTGGTTATGCGAATTCGACTTGCGTGCTTGCCTAATAACGTCCTTTACGCGTAACATCGTTTGTGGGATTCGTTACAGGCCATCCCGAGCGTCGCTTATTTTGTGGCGATCATTCGGGTTTGCGGAACACGTGTTTTGGTATAACTCCTTGGCAAATTAGTCTATGAATGTTTGGGCAATTTTTAAGGTCGTTGGTTTTCTAGGACAGTTTGTCATACACAATCACATATTTCGCTACACATAATTACATTACAAACATGAATTTGAAAATTAAATATGCCACGTAGTTTATGATAGGCTTCTATGGGTAGTTTATTTGCGCCTGGCTTGGTACCGCTTCTATCGTAGATCCAACACATGCCCCGGTCGAGGTAGTGTCTTCACTAGACGAATTTCGCTCAAGAGGCCAACCCGCAAGTGCAAGCCAAGGGGGCATGCAGGCGAGAGGGACCTAATGGGCGAGCGATTGGGTTCGGGATAGGTGTACTACCTGCACAAGTACCGAGTGGGAAACATGCGCGGCGTATGCACCCCCCTATTGGCGAAAAAAGGTATCCTTAGTCCCAACTCCCGAGGGAGCCAAGATTCGTTATGATGTTCTGCCCGTTCACATTAATATGCTGATTTTCAGGTCGTCCCAACTTGATGGGGAAATAAACGCGGGGTAGGATCGTTTCACTCTTCGGCTATTTGATTACCTACAAGCACGAGTATTTCCTTCACTATCCCCAGTGGAGTCGCCACTGTGAGGGGGTCGAAAAAGCGCGAGGCTAATGCGTGACCTTGTCCCTCGTGGGTGTGACGATTTTTTTTATTCAATCAAGTGTAATTGGATTTCCTGTGAGTATACACCCAATTGACTAGTAATATAGGAGTCGCCATTTAGTTTTTAACGACAATGAGAAAAACTGACAAAACCCGGTTATCGTGACATAAAGGGAGTGCAATTATGTTTGACCACGACGGTCGTAGGTTCCCTTGTGATCCCTGGTGTGGGGATCTCTCAATATACACCCGCAAGGTAGAGATTGAGGGTTCGGGGGACTGTAACTACCGAGAGGAGTACTTCGCTCGTCGATAACTCCAGAGGCAGGATATCCTTACTAGCTCAGCATAAATAATTGAAGGGACATGCGTTAACTATTGAACTAATCTGGGTTGATTTTAGCAATATGCAACATATAATACTAATTCGATCGTGATTATCTGATTTAAATAACATTAAGGGACCTAGCATGATAATCCGATTTCCCAAAAATATTATATTTGTTAGGCGTGATAGAACAATCAGATTAGGTTAGTTTAACAGTTCATAAAAAAGGTGAGGAAAGCAGTTAAATCATCGAAAAGGGACACATTACGACGCACCCTTGAGAGGTGCGTCACGGTTCTCAGAAAACTAACCACTTTGACTTTGCTATTTCTCCTTTTTATTTAACGAATCTCAATTATGGGACAGGATACGTTCTGTTCGATTTATGGATCGATTGCGACAGAACGCGTGAATAATTTCGCAGCGAGAGGCTTAGGCTAAGGGTTGGAGTCAATACTCAGAATATAATTGTGTGTTGTTGTGTCTTCTTTCACGTCGAATTTAGGGGGCTATTTATAGGGAAGAGTTTGTGGAAAGATAGAATTGCAGAGTTCTAATCCACAAAGAATTAGGAAAAAACACGTACCCAGGTATTTTCAGCGCCCAGGCCTGGGCGCCGAAGATTTCGGCGCCCAGAGCCAGGCGTTGAAAATAGGGTCTGGGCTGTTTTCTTTAGTTAGATTCGGATTCCTGAAATCCGTAGAGTTTGAGATTAATTCGAGTCTTTTAGCGCGTATCAATTTTGTGACGGAATGCATCCGGGCCCGTTACGAACTCTAGGCTCGTTAGGATTTCAATTAATACGTAACTCTTATTTCCGAATCATATTAGGAATAGGATTCTCGCAGTTTTCTATCTCATTTAGGATTTATGTTGGAATGCAACACCTAATTCTGACAGGTTTCTATCTTTTATGATTTGCCACTTTTAGAAGCTACCTTTTACGGCAGTTACTATTTTTAGCGGGTTTCCATAAATAGCAGGTTTCGGGTGAAATGAAATGGGGAATCAAGATTCGTTTATTTTATAGGAGATGCGTTTTCAAGTGGAGTTTTTACGTCTTCATCATCGAACCTTTCCCTTGCGGGAACGGGGACAAAAGTAGGTGTCTACACACTCATTCGTCTACGCTCATCAAGTGTTCTTGGGCACTAAGTCTTGCTTAGAGTCATTCTATGAGACATGGGTAGGTAGCCTCGCTTGGAGTCTGCCATCTTGAACCTTTCAAGAACCTTATTGATATAAGTGCTTTGACTAAGTCCAATCATCCATTTAGATCTATCTCTGTAAATCTTGATGCCCAGTATGTACTGTGCTTCTCCTAGATCGTTCATCGAAAAACATTTCCCAAGCTAAATCTTGACAGAGTTCAACATAGGAATGTCATTTCCGATAAGTAATATGTCGTCGACATATAATACTAGAAAAGAAATTTTGCTCCCACTGACCTTCTTGTATACACAAGATTCGTCTGCGTTCTTGATGAAACCAAAGTCACTGACTGCTTCATCAAAACGTATATTCCATCTCCTTGATGCCTGCTTCAATCCGTAGATTGATTTCTTAAGCTTGCATACCTTTTTATCATTCTTTTGATTCTCAAAACCCTCAGGCTGTGTCGTAAACACAGTTTCTGTTAAAACGCCGTTTAAGAAAGCAGTTTTGACATCCATCTGCCATATTTCGTAATCGTAATATGCAACGATTGCTAACATTATCCGAATAGACTTTAGCATTGTAACTGGTGAAAAGGTTTCATCGTAATCCACACCGTGGACTTGCCTGTAACCTTTTGCAACCAATCTAGCTTTGAAAACTTCAAGTTTCGCATCCTTGTCCTTTTTCAGTTTGAAAACCCATTTGCTTCCTATGACTTGATAGCCATTTGGCAAATCGACCAAATCCCAAACTTGGTTTTCAGACATGGAGTCTAATTCAGATTGCATAGCTTCTTGCCATTTCTTGGAGCTAGGGCTCGTCATAGCTTGTTTGTAAGTCGCAGGTTCATCACTTTCAAGTAATAGAACGCCATAGCTCTCGTTCGTCAAAATACCTAAGTACCTTTGCGATCTACGCGGGGTTACATCTCTAGATGGTCCTTGATTCTAACCAGATACTTCTAAAGATCTATAAGTTTCATCCTGAATGTCATCTTGAGCATTCTCTAGAGTTTGTTGTTCGACATGAATTTCTTCGAGGTCTACTTTTCTCCCACTTGTCATTTTGGAAATGTGATCCGTTTCCAAAAAGATACCATCTCGAGCAACAAACACCTTGTTCTCAGATGTATTGTAGAAGTAATACCCCTTTGTTTCCTTTGGGTAGCCCACAAGGATACATTTGTCAGATTTTGGATGAAGTTTGTCTGAAATTAATCTTTTGACGTATACTTCACATCCCCAAATCTTAAGAAAAGACACTTTTGGAGGCTTTCTAAACCATAACATATATGGAGTCTTTTCAACAGCTTTAGACGGAGCTCTATTTATAGTGAGTGCAGCTGTATTTAGTGCATGTCCCCAAAATTCTATTGGAAGTTCGGCCTGACCCATCATTGATCTAACCATGTCTAGAAAGGTTCTGTTCTTCCGTTCCGACACACCGTTCCATTGTGGTGTTCCAGGAGGAGTCAATTCTGATAGAATTCCACATTCTTTCAGATGGTCATCAAATTCATAGCTCAGATATTCACCGCCTCTATCAGACCACAGTGCCTTAATCTTCTTGCCTAATTGATTCTCTACTTCACTCTGAAATTCCTTGAATTTGTCAAAGGACTCAGACTTATGCTTCATTAGGTAGACATAACCATATCTACTGAAGTCATCAGTGAAAGTGATAAAGTAGCTGAAACCACCTCTAGCATTTGTACTTATTGGTCCACATACATCTGTATGGATTAAACCCAATAGTTCAGTTCCTCTTTCTCCAACTTTAGAGAAAGGTTGCTTTGTCATTTTGCCAAGTAAACATGATTCGCACTTACCATTCTCCGAATTTCCGATTCCAAACCCAAACATAATGGCTCTAAGTCATATGGTTCTAGAATTCCTTCCTTTTGAAGTCTTTCCATGCGTTTCAAGTTAATATGGCCTAATCGACAATGCCACAGATAGGTGAGATCTGATTCATCCTTTTTGGCCTTTTTGGTATTTATGTTATAAACTTGTTTGTCGTGATCTAGTAAATAAAGTCCATTGACTAATCTAGCAGATCCATAATACATCACTTTAAAATAAAACGAACAACTATTGTCTTTTATTAAAAAGGAAAATCCCTTAGCATCTAAGCAAGAAACAGAAATGATGTTTTTAGTAAGACTTGGAACATGGAAACAGTCTTCCAGTTCCAAAACTAGCCCAGAGGGCAACGACAAATAATAAGTTCCTACAGCTAATGCAGCAATCCTTGCCCCATTTCCCACTTGTAGGTCGACTTCACCCTTGCTTACCCTTCTACTTCTTCTTAGTCCCTGTGAAGTGGAACATAAGTGTGAGCCACAACCTGTATCTAATACCCAAGAAGTTGAATTAGCAAGTATACAGTCTATAACGAAAATACCTGAAGATGGAACGACTGTTCCGTTCTACTGATCTTCCTTTAGCTTCAAGCAATCTCTCTTCCAATGCCCCTTCTTCTTGCAATAGAAGCATTCAGATTCAGAAGTGGGTTGGCTCACCTTCTTCTTTTCAGATTTGGTGCCGCCTGGCTGCTTAGTCTGGCTGGCCTTGTTGCCACCTTTCTTAGCATTACTCTTCTTTCCAGATTTCTTGAACTTGCCCCCACGCACCATAAGCACATCTTGCTTATCACTTTTGAGCGTCTTTTCAGCGGTCTTCAGCATACTGTGAAGCTCAGTAAGCGTTTTGTCCAGACTATTCATACTGTAGTTCAGCTTAAACTGATCATACCCGCTATGAAGAGAATGGAGGATGGTGTCTACAACCATTTCCTGAGAGAACTGCTGATCCAGCCGACTCATATTCTCAATGAGTCCAATCATTTTGAGAACATGTGGACTAACGGGCTCGCCTTTCTTAAGCTTGGTCTCAAGAATTTGCCTATGGGTCTCGAACCTTCCGACTCGAGCCAGATCTTGGAACATGTTCTTTAACTCACTGATGATCGTGAAAGAATCTGAGTTGATGAACGTTTTCTGCAGATCTGCACCCATGGTTGCAAGCATTAGACATTTCACATCCTTGTTGGCATCAATCCAATGATTGAGGGCTGCCTGAGTGACCCCGTCGCCCGCGGCTTCGGGCATCGCCTCTTCCAGGACATACTCATTTTCTTCCTGCATAAGAAATATTTGCAAGTTCCTTTGCCAGTCAAGGAAGTTTTTCCCATTCAACTTCTCCTTTTGGAGAATTGATCGAATGTTGAATGAATTGTTGTTTGCCATAGTTAAAACTACAATTGAAAAAGAATAAACAAATAAATAATCATTCACACTTTCTCTTAATAAACTCAAATTCTAGCATACATGCATAATTTAATGTTCATTAAGCATTTTATTCAAGTTATGTGTTCCGGAAGGTGTGAATAAAATGATTCCAAGACCCTAAAAACCATTGAAGAATTAAGCACATTATGTATTTTGACTCAATTCTAAAATCTTTTAGGTAAGCAAAAGCCTTTTGCTAATAGTCTAGAAACTACTCTTGGTTAATAGGTACGTCTAAGAACTTATTAGGTAAACCTATCAATTTTTCCACGACATAAAAGGACTCCTTACTTATATCGTTGAGTTTCACCAAAACTAACATGTACTCACAATTATTTGTGTACCTTACCCCTTTAGGACCAATAAGTAACACCTCGCTGAGCGAAAACTATTACTAGATTGATGTAAAGGATATCCAAGCAAGTGTATATTTTGGCATGGCACCTTTTAACTCAATTTTAAGTTTGGAACTTAAGGCTCTTACTATGTTGGTTAGATTTTAAGTGAACTAAAATCCTTAATCATGCAACATAATTAAGCCACAATCTCATGCATATTTAACACATATTTAAAAGCAATAAATAACTTAAAGCATGCCATAAGATAAATGTGATCTAGTATGGCCCGACTTCATCTTGAAGCTTCAACTTCAAAGTCCGTATTAAAAATGGATTGGAAACTCCGTCTTGAATTTCACCGTGGGAGGCGCCATTTTCTTCAAATACGATCAGCTATAATTAAACTAATTACAACTATTTGATGGTACGCATACCATATTTGAATTGAAAAACAAACTTTGGTGCATTAGACCAATTACATTGAAATTAATGGTACGCAGACCATATTTTCTATCCTATTTGGGCCATACTAGTCACTTTCAATAACCTGCAAAACAGTACATATACAATATATACCATTCACCCATTCATTATCATGAATGGCCCACATAGCTGGTTAGTAAAACACATTGTTATGCATCACATAAATATTTGCAGCAATTAATCAAGGGCACCAATAATCTACCAATTATTCAGTCCTTATTAATTCTAATCAAGTTGTTTTAACCTTAAAGGATTGTAGACCTAATCAAGAGTTTATGACTAAAAATGCTCCCACTCAAACTAATTTTAAACATAAAAATGTATTCTAGTCTAACCGGAAACATACAAGTTTAATTAAAATTTAAATCTCATATAAAATTATAATCGAATCCATTTATTTATTTTTAGTTGAATTACATGAATTTAAATGAATTCAAGGTTTTTAATTTTAGTAAAATAATTAGTATAAATTAAAATTTATAATAATTATAATATTCAAAATTAAAATCCGAGAAAACAATTTAAATTATTAATTTTAAAATTAATTAAAATTATTTCCGAACTGAAAATCTAAAATTAAAACGAAACGTATCAATTGTCGCAAGACGAGGCACTTGGCCTTGCGCCCAAGCCCCATCGAGCTACGAGGCCCCATGCCCCGTGCCATTGATCGTTGCACACGGCTTGCACAGCCACACCGCACACATGCCCCTCTGGCACGCACACACGCAACCTTGCTGGCTACGCTGCGCGCAGCTTCGTGCTGTGTCGTGGCTGCCTACCGCTTGGCGGGCCTGGTGCGTCGTGGCGCAGCCCATCGCTGCCCATACGCATCTTGCTCGTCGCATGTGTTGCCCATTGCCCTCGCCCATCGCCCAGCATGCACGCCTAGGCTTCGAGCCTTGCGTGCCGCCTAGCTTGTTGCTCGCTGCATTCGCACCGCACGCGACGCACGGGTGACGAGTTCCCTTGCTCGTCGTCGCGTGCCAGCACTATACAACACCCCTTAAGGGTAACACGTAGCTTCCATTGCTTTGTGCGTACAACATTTATGAGCGTATTTCAAAAAAAATTAAAATTTTTAATTCAAAATTAATGACAAATTAATAATTCATATTAATTTCATAATTTTAGGGCGAAAAATCGAAAATTTATTAATCAATTAATTTCCGATTAACATGGATTCAAATCTAGGTCATAAAAATTTAAAATTTATCATAAATTAACAATTTTCATGGTGGTTTTTAATCATGGATACCTAATTAAATCATTAATTAATTATGAAAATCAAATCAATTCTAAATTATTCGAATTTCAACAAATTAATCATAATTACAAATTAGGTTGTATAATTAACAAGTCTAGGCATTCAAAATTGTTAAACATATACAGTAGGTCAATCAAAAATTCAAGATTTATCACCAAGAATAGCAAATATTCAATTTAACATCTTAAATTTACAAACTTTTGCGTTCGAAAAATTAAAACCTCCGAAAAGTTATAGTTAGGCTTCGAATTTGGGAATTCTGGATTCGGCCGACAAATAGTTTTTTTGTCAAAATTTTAGAATGCCTTTTACATGCGGAATTGACACAAAAATCACTCGATTTGGACGAGTAACGAAGAAACCACCGAAAAACTGTGTACATATAATTAAATAAACGCAATTTGCAATTAATTAACAATTACGAAAATTAATCACCCCTTTTGATTCTTTGCAAATTTGTAAAATTTAACCATGTTAAGCAATTTATAGATTATGCAAATAATAATAGGCTCGTGATACCACTGTTAGGTTATGATACATATGAACAACATAAATCATGCGGAAAAACCTTAATGCCAGGATACATATTAATTGCACATAATCATATAATTAGTCTAGGATGCATACACTTTGTAGCGTGCCCTCCGTAGCTGCGCCCGAACCGAACAAGAACAAGTATTTAGGACTCCAAGTGTCGTCCCTCCGTAGATAGTCCACAGAACGCCCGGATCCACCTTAAGATTGACCAACTAGAATCGCCCTTAAGGTACTATTATTTTCGTCTAAATAGGAAAGTAATATGGCTGATTTTTCTGCTTAAAAATCCTAGCTTTTATTGTTTGAATACTTATTAAAAATCACGTATAAATTTGTGACCCTAGGCACATATTTATAGAATCATGGAAAAGGATTTAGAATCCTATCATAATACTAAATTAATTAATTAGAATCCCTTTAGAACTCTATTTAATTAATTTCTATCTTCTAGGATTAGGATTTAATCATAACACGAATTCCGATAGCTTTAGGATTCGTATAGCACGCACACGAGCACGAGCACGAGCACCGCACAGCCCGCGCGCATGCCTCGCGGCCCACACGAACTGCACGGCGCCCAGCCCATTGCTTCGCAGCCTACTTGCTCCGCGCGCGCGCCACGCCTTGCTGGGCCTGGCCTTGCGCTGGGCCTGGCGAGGCTTTGGCGTGTGGTTTGATGCGTATGGCTTACTGGGCGAGGGCCTGGCTTCGTGCTGGGCCTTCGTCTAGCAAGTCTCGTCCGATGCTAATTCGTACGATACGCTTCCGATTAAATTCCCGATTCCGTAATTCATTTCCGATACGAACAATATTTAACATTTCCGATTCCGGAATTAATTTCCGTTTCGAACAAATATTTAATATTTCCGTTTCCGGAATTATTTTCCGATTCCGATAATATTTCCGATTCTGACAATGTTTCCGTTCCCGGCAATATTTCCGATTCCGGCAATATTTCCATTTCCGATAATATTTTCCGATAGGTACCATGTTTCCGTTTCCGGCAACATCTACGTCTTGGATAATATTTATATTTCCGATACGATCCATATTTCCGTTTCCGGCAATATCATCGTTTCCGGAGTATTCATTTACTTGTCTTTGACGATCTAAGCTCCCACTGAGACCAAGATCCGTCGATTCCGAATATCCATAGATGGAGTATTTAATGCCATTAAATACTTTATCCGTTTACGTACTATTTGTCTGACCCTACGGGTCCAGTCAAGAGTAAGCTGTGGATTAATATCATTAATTCCACTTGAACTGAAGCGGCCTCTAGCTAGGCATTCAGCTCACTTGATCTCACTGAATTTATTAACTTGTTAATTAATACTGAACCGCATTTATTAGACTTAACATTAAATGCATATTTGGACCAAGGGCATTATTTCCTTCACGACGAAACTCAAATTACTCTATTTTCTCTGTTTTGCAGCTGTGATTTTGGTGATTTTGGGCGTTTTGATGTTGTTGCTGTTGGCGGTTGTTGTTAGCGGAGCAGCGTGGTGGTTGATTGGTGTTTGTAGTTGGCGAAGGAAGGGGAAGTGTTGCAGATGATGGAGGATTGGAGGTGGTGCTTCCCTCTGATGTGGTGTAGGATAGAAGAGAGGGTGGTGTAGGATAGGAGATAGTGTAGTGTTGGATAAGGGGTAGGTGTGCACAAGGTTGGTCTTGTTGCCTTCAAGCCGAAGTTGACTTTCCTTGACCGCATAATGCATTTAGCCAGACCTTTTAAACTCATGACTTGATACTCCAAATCGCTCACCTACACAATATAAAAATGGAAACTAGGAGAGAAACAAGAAATAGGAAAATAATAATAATAATAATAATAATAATAATAATAATAATAATAATAATAATAATAATAATAATAATAATAATAAGAAATAGAAAATAATAACAAAAACTAAAATAATTAAAATAAAAATTATCGAAACAAAGAAAATAAATAAATAAAGAAAATAAGACTAAAAACTAATAAGAATGGCTAAATACGCTAAACTAAGCTATAAATAGTCGAAAATAAATCAAGTAAAATAAAGACTAAAAATGCTAAAAATAGAATAAAACGACTCAAATTATGCCTAAATTACTACCATATGAGCGACATAAATGTCACTCATCAAGGGGTCCGATTTCAACATATCAAGGCCCATCAATGTTTCGCCAATCACGAGCGGCATTGGGTCCCGACCACTAGCAAACTACTCTACAATCTCTATTAGGGAGGCATCACCATTGCCAAACCCCTGTTTCGAAAAGAGGAAGCGGGCAAAGATACAAAAACTCAAGGCCCTCAAGCGGAAAGCCTTGAGGACATCAAGCCCAGCAAAATAGGTGACAAGGAGGGACAGATCCACCCCTCTGCCATATACAACAGCACTCAAAAGTGGGGGCTTCAAGCCCAATATCTTTCAAAACCCAAGAAAAAGTGTTCTTCAACACTAGGTATGCATGGCTCCGGAATAATGGGCCACCCCAATATGGCACTAAACTCTTCAGGGAGGGGACATACGTCATTATTTCCAAAGCGGAACATATGATGATTCGAATCCCAAGCCTCCAGAGCAGCAAGAATGAAGTGCACATCAAGCTTTACAAACCGGAAGGAGGCGAGCACTCCAAGATGCATGCCATCGAGCTCCCTCTTCTCCATGTTGCCTAACGAACCAAGCCAAGAGTTCAAGGCATTTTCAAAAGACAGGGCCATTTTCTTTCTTTTTGTGAGGAAGCAGTATACAAGGCAGAGCAGGGAAGGATTGATGCAAAGAATGACCTGAAACACTCCCTATTTATACAAGAATGGGCTCTCATCACAGCACGACGCTAGGCGCCGAGACCTGCGCCAAGCGCAGGGGCTTGCAACGAAGGACGAGGCCACCGTCCCTTTTGTGGTTCCGAGTACGCACTCTTTAGTGCTTCGGACAGCAGAGTACAAACCTCAGTTAAAGTGGGGGCTTATAGTGGGTATATACACCCGAAAATATGGGCAAATTTTTTCAATTTTTTTGCAAATTTTCATGCATGCATATAGCTACAAATTTCAAAAGCACACACAACGCATACAAAGTTCAACTTTCAACCATGCAAAATTCAAATCTTCAACCATACATGATTCAAAAATTCCAAACCTTGCAAATTTCAAGTACAAAACCATACAAAAGACCAATTTCCAACCATACAAACCCATACAAATACAATCTATTCAAAATCCAACCAAGGCAAGTTGGAACTCACTACCATGCAGGATCAGTCCTAGTCATCACCAGCCGTAATGTCAACTACAGGCTCCTTACCTCTACTCCGCCTCCTAAGGCGCTCCAGATCTCGATCCAGCTCTGTCCCAGGGGTACTAGGCTCCTGCTCCGAGATACGAAGAGTACCGGGAGAAGGATAAACTCCCTGCTGAGGGGAAGGGTACTGATAAGGTGGCGGCATTGCCATGAACTGGTGCGGCGCCCCAAACATCTAGGCCTGACGCATCCTCTCCATTTCCGGCCAGTAAGCCTAAGCATCCACACCCATGGCTAAGGACCGCTCCCTCCGAAGTAGTAACCAGGAGGAGGAACAAAAGGCCTCGAACTGCTAGCACCCCCAAAGGAATGCTTGGTGGGATCAGCATATACAAAAGGGGCAGCTCCCCTATCAGCATCAGAATGTCTCTGATAAGTACCAGCACCGGACCCCTGTCCCAAGTCCAAGCTCGGTCCTTCCTGCCCCAAAGAAGTCTCCACCTGGGGCTCCTTGTCAACGGAACCTCTGCGACCTCGACGACGCTCCTATTAAAAATACAAAATTCAAGAATCAGACATCCAAGTTCGAATTTCTAGAGTACAAAACCTCACAGTCAATGAAAGCACCTCTTCGTCCCGGCCAGAAAGCTTCTGGGTTAGCTTGGCACAATGCCTCTTCAAATAATCAATCAAAAACATCCAGCGACGCACTCTCACCCGAGGCGCCTGCATACAAAACTCAAGATCAATTTCTAGATACAAGATTACAATCAGTTTCAAGCAAATGCAACAGTACTTACAGCTGCATAATGCTCCGGTACAGCATCATACGACCTCCGGTGCAGAGGAGAAGCTACAGGGACGGTCACCTCCACGTGCTCTCCATCTGAGTTCTCATAGCGGAGTCCTCGGGGTCGACCTCCTCCTCCTACAAACATTCATACAATGATTCAATAATACGAGAATACAAGAATACAAGAATACAAGAATACAAGAGTACAAGAATTGAAGAATACAAGTTCAAAAGCTCACCGGCAGTACGAAGCGTACTGGTGGTGCAAGCCTCTTCAAGAAGTCCTCATACCAACCCCTCCTATCTAAAAAGTTCCTCCAGGGGAGACAATAATCATCGCCCCTAGCACTCAAATAGAGCCGGGCGAGTTCCTCGTCTGGCGCCAACATGGACTCCGGTGGGTCCTTAGGGACAAGTCTGTCCCCCGTGCTATGCTGAAGGGACACTCGCTCCCCCAGATACCACAATGTGGCGATACACCCCCAGGAGAAAGACCCGCCGCCCGGACAAGAAGTGGGCACGAGCAGCCGAGGGAGGTACAGACGCGTCAGCAAAAGGACGCCAAATCACCTAAAGAGAAGACAACTCAGGCAACTATACAAGTGCAAATACAAAACGGTACAAAAGGTTTACCTCATCAGCAGGTAGAACTCTCCAAGCTATGCGGGAGGTCGCCAGAGGCACCCTCCTGCGCACCGCTCCTATCCAAGAGGCAGCATACGGGTAAGCCGCATCTCTAGTGCGAGCCAGCGCCAAATTCGGGAATTGCTCGTACATCCAAATCTTTCAAAAAGCAAACAAATCATCAATCAAGTTCAAGATACAAACATACAAGTACAAAATACAATATACAAATTACAAGGAGTCTCAAATACCTCCAGCATAGTCCACAAGGCAGCAATACTAAGAGGTGGCTATATGCCAGACCACCCTAGTTGTTGCTCGAAACGACCCTCAAATCCTGCAAAGCTGTCATGAAGCTAATATGCAACCGACTTTTCCTGCTCGAGGCCATCACCCTACTCATCAAAGGCAAGAGGAAGAGCCTAACCCTCTACTCTGCAGATACACCCACGCTACGGATCGCGGCCATGATCACAGTCACAGAAGTGTGGGTGTCATCGTCCGCCAAGTCAACAACAAGGCCGAGCAAGTCCCCGACGACGGCCGAGCGCCATGTTAGCTCTGAATCAAAAGTCACGTTCCTCTCAGAAAAAGGAAGACCCATGATCATCGCAAACTCAAAATGGGTGATGGTAATCTCCCCCCATGCCATATGAAAAGTGTTGGTGGTATCCCACCACCGCTCCAGCAAAGCCTGTAACCGGGGTTTGATGCCCATCTTCCTCGGAGTATCACCCATGGCACGCCAGAAGTCGACTTGACCCGTCTGCAGCCAGATCTCCATAGCCTCCGAGTCAGCCTGTACAGCCGGGAAAACCTTGTGAAGGGCCACCAAGGACCAATAGGTGCATAACGGATCTCCATCGGCATATGGATAAGTCGGTCAGTTTAACACCTATACAAGTTCAAGAGATAAAACACAGTACAAGACTCACCAAACCAGCGCAAGGTCGCTGAGACAAGCGAAATTCCGGTCGAAACACCAGAACGGAGGAACTCCAGCCCGTGCCGATGAAAGTGGGTACTCTCCGGGGAACCATACCCCCCTCCAGCACGTTTATGGCAGCCGCTTCATCGTCCGAAGCATCCTCCTCAGCAGCTCGAACCACCGAACACTCGGCGAGCTTCCTCCGAGTATGACGAGGCATACTAAATCAAGTAGAGTACAAAATGTTAAGATTCTAAACTGGGGGCTATCCTATACTAGCCCGCACAAAAGTCAAAGATTCAGAGGCTATCCAATACTAGCCTGTACAAAGTAAAAAATTCCAAAATCCCCAGTGGCAGTACAAATTCAGCCAAGGACCTCTAGTTCAACATACAGAGTCTGCACCAACGCCTAGGCTATCCATGCCGGAGCAGGTATACAATGTTCTACACCAACGCCTAGGCTATTAATGCCGCAGCAGGTATACAAAGTTCTAAACCAACGCCTAGGCTATCCACGCCAAAGCAGGTATACAAGTTCTACACCAATTCCTAGGCTACCCATGCCGAAGCCAGCAGTAAAAAGTTCTAAAAACAACATCTGGGCATCCTAGCCTATTCTCTCCCGAGACCCCGCAAGGTCACCAGTGAGACCACTATCTACAAAGGCCAGGTACAAAGTTCAAAAAAATTTCAAAATTCAAATCTACTATTTCCGACAGTTCCAGTTCAAGTGGCTATCAAACAATTCTCTACAAAAATTCAAGAAGCCTAAGCATACAAGCATACAAGCCTAAGTACAAGAAAGATAAAAACTACATGCAATCCTAGAGATTATTTCATAAGACCAAGGGGAGAGATTAGTCGACCTTTGAGAGAGAATGAAGCAAGAGAATACAAGTGATTGCTCTTCAAATGGCACGACAAGGGGTGCTTTTATAGCACAGCCCCACGTTGAACGCCGAGGTCAGCGCCCAGCGCTGCCTGCTGCATGCGCATGAATCTTCAGCGTGCGGTCTCCCGTGCTGATTGCACGTCCTTTGTTGCTACGCTTTTCTGCACCAGGCATCAAACATCGAATCGTGCTATCCTCCGAAAATACGGGCATACATCCGTATCTCCAAGCACAAACAGATGAGCATTTCACGAATACGAAGTCCAAAAAATACAACGACTCAGACGTTCGACTCCCAACGGACCCAAGCTCCAGGAAAGTCAGCCAAAATGTTAAAATCCTAAGAGCTAATAAAAGCTCTTATCCCCAGTGAAACGCATCCCCAACGGATTAATTCCGGGTATTCAAAATTCAAAAAATTCTAAATTCAAAATTTTCTATGCCAAGCTCCGTCCCAGACCAAAGGCGGAAGAGCAGTACAAGTACAAATCGGAGTCGTCACAACCGCACAGAGGTAGACTCTATCCTTTTTGTGCAGGTACCGGCGTACAAAGAATGGTCTTCATTGCAGAACATCTTGACCGTTCTCCGTCCCAAGTCGAATACTTTGACTAGCGCTTTCCTAACCGAACGCTCAGTCAAAGTGGGGGCTTCTGTAGACACCTAAATTGTGTCTCCCCACTGTGATGATGACGATACCATTATCCTTATTAGGTGGTTGGAGAAACTCCGCGCAGAAATTCCAATTGCTAAGAACACTTCCAAAGTCCAAGAGCCAAAATCCAATCCCCGAGGCCGTTCCCCTTTCGGAATTCGGTACAAAATACAATTTTCAAAAATCAATTTCAAAATCCAAGTACAAACTCACCCAATGGACTATCCCATTGGTTTTACAAGGCCTTTTCTAGTAAAAATGACATTAAGAAATCCAAATTCGGGCGCCGACCCACAAAACCGAGCAAGCCGGGCCTCGTCCCGTAAAACCGAAATTCAAAAACCCCAAACGGCTTGTTTGTAGACGCAAATCAAGTCTTAACCCCCAAGAAAATACTACGTGCCAAACTTCGTACAAATCGTACGAAGGAACACCAATACAAGACAATGCAAGGACGGAGCCCGCGTCCTTCTTTTGGCAGCATCTGCGCCACGTCAGCAGTGCCTGGCGCAGGTGCTGCGTTGGACGGTGGCGTTGGCTGGCGTTTAGCAGCAAATCCTCCTATAAAAACCCTTAATTCTAAGCATTAAGGGAGGAAAAATCGAAACATAACGTCGTAATACAAAAATTGCCCTTCAAATCAAAATCCAAAAATCTCCGGAATCTCATACAACATTTCAAGTTCTAAGCAATTGGGAGCTCTAAAAGGAATTCTTGCCTAAGCCTAAATAGGTTATTCCTAATCCCACCATATTAAATCATGTTTCTTTGATTTTCCTATTTCAAAAATAATTAGTAAGTTGGCATTTTTAACAATAAAAATGTCACTTACAACAATCATACATTTCTTTAAAAATCCAACCTTTATGTTATTTCAAGTTTCAAGTTCAATATTTCAAGTTTCAAGTTCAATATTTCAAGTTCAAATTCAATATTTCAAGTTCAAGCTCAATATTTCAAAGTTCAACATTTCAAGTTTTAAACTTTTCAAGTTCAAGTTCTATATGCAAAATCTAGGATACTTTGGGTTAACAATCCATCCTAAGTTGAGATTTTTTAGCTTTGACTCCGTGTCGGACACACTTATTTTTAAGTAGTCGTTTGGCGTTCGGACCTCATGTGCTTAAATTCTATTTCAATATTGCAATTTCTATTCCGCAATTTCAATTATGCACATTTCAATTACGCACCTTTCAATTCCGCACCTTTTAATTCCGCAATTTCAATTCCGTACCTTTCAATTATGCAATTTCAATTCCGCATTTCAATTCCACACTTTCAATTCCGCAACTTTACTTGCCTAGTAGTTCTAGGCAATGTGGACCTACTCCCTAGTCCATTTCTAGGGGGTCTTGTACTTTACTAATTCCGCACTTATTTTCAATTGTGATGTCTCTTTACTTGTTTATCGCTTTCATCACCTCACATGCTAAATTCAACAAAATACAAGGTTACACCACGCTTAACAAAGATAATTTCTTGGACAAACCGATCTTAGGTTCCCTTAAATTAACTTTAAAGCAAAGTGACCACCATACAAAGTAGAAATTCTATTTGTTCTAAATTCAAACCCACATAGTCTAAACTAGAGTATTTTCGAAAATGTTGTGTCACGCACTTGAATTATTTCTAAAGCTCGCGGAATAAGCATCTCGTTCCCTTGCCCGGATCTCACCCATCCGTCTCGAAGATTCAAAGCCTTATCCTAATAGAGTCATTTTCGGTCTTTCTAAACGAGACCCTAAACAATGTTCGGTGGCGACTCCTACAAAGTACAAAAATACAAAGGTTTCTAAAAAAAACCGCCCCGTAGGAAAGAGTAAGCAAAACCGTCCTACAAACATGCTTTTAGAAAATTCTTTTTAACAAATTCCTTAAAACTCTTTGCTTAAAGCTTAATGAATTCTGTTACATGCAAAACCCGTAAGGTTTAGCACTTATGGCCAGAACCTTTGCTCTGAATACCAAACTGTAACGCCCCGACCTCTAATTAACTTATTAAGGAATACTTAGCAGCGGAAACATCCTAATTTGGTCGGGACATTACTTCCGTAACTCCCTCTTTGGAATTACAAGGCAACCATCAATCATAAGCTTTTAAAACTCGAAATTAATATAATAATCCTTTATATTATCAAAATAAAAGTACATAACTTACTAAAAGTCTTTAATTAAACTATTAAAACTTTAAGCATAAACTAGGTGAATATTATTAAAGTGAAATTCCTCGCCACTACTCGTGTCCATCGTCCCCATCAGCACCTAAAACAGAAAACAAAACGGTGAGCCGAAGACTCAGTAACAAACTATTCTAGCAACGTAAATTCATTTCAATTCATTTTATTTAATAACACCGGGAGAATAGAATAATGTAAAACATTTTATAAAGTCCTTTATTTAATTCATCCAATAACTTTAGGGTGCACATGCTAGCCGTGGCAAGTATGACATGGTGGAACGTCTTCCACGATGGACCGCTGTCCATAAAACATGGGGCCTTGGCCCGAAAACATGATAGCCTTGGCTCAATGGGCGGATGCCCTATGGGTACATGCATGACCGAGAATCGTAACCTGTGAACATATAATGCCAAACGGACTAGGTCTTTCACTTTTCTTTATCATGTTTCGTTTAATTTTACATTTTAGCCATCATAATCCACAGTTGAAGTAACATAATTCCTTTGGATCATGAGATCATAATAAAACATCATTTAGATACTGGGATCAATAAAATATCATTTCTTTCCTGGCATCATATAAACATAATTTCTTTCATGGTTTCTTATAAACATCATTTTATAAGAATTTCAATCAATCATATTATAAGAAATAATTCCATCAAATCATATTAGAATAAATAATTCAATCAAATCACATTTCATTTCCCGCAATTCATAAAACATGTCAAAACATTCAGTTCATAAATCAATCAAAACGTGGTAATTTCATAATCTCATTTATAAGGGAATTGCGGGTACTAGCAATAGCCGTTACCTCACTTACATGATTTTGCTAAGGATTTTTGTTGGTTCGTTCGTCCTGAGCTCCGAGTCCAATTTCTTTCAAAATATTAAATCATAGAATTAGTATTAAATCGACAAATAATTTGAAATCAATATTTTATAAATAATAAAATTTATAAGTAATGGTTTTATAAATAAATATAATTTCATAATTTAACGAAAATTTATTAAACGAGATTTTAATCGAAATATATTTATATTTTTCATAAATCGATTTATATGAAAATGTTATATAAATTCGATTTTAGTCAAATAAAGTTAGTAATTTATTTTATTAAAATCGATAATCATACCTGAAAAAAATAATAACAATTTATTAGTAAATAATTATATTATAAAATAAATTTATTAAAACATAAATACCATAGAAATTCAAAAAATTTAGATTGGTCTTACCCAAAGCCCAAATGGTTGAGTTGGCCCAACTTAAATTTGGGTTGGAGAAAAATGAATCAGGTTTCAATTGAAACTGATTCTCATTTTTTTTTTGAATGAGAGGTATGAACAGAGGGGAGGGAGCACGGAGGAGCGGAGCACGAAGAGGAGGGAGGAGGGAGGTGGCGGCTGGGCTGGGCTCGATGGTTCGGCGCAGCACCGGAGGTGAGGCGGTGATGGTGGTGGTTGTTTGGTGGAGGCAAAACGGCGAGAGAGAGGAAGAAATGGGCATGAACAGGGCGAAAACAGGGGAGTTGAGGGGTGGCGTCGTGGGTGGTTCTGGGCGGAGGGAGGGGACGGATCGTCGGGGAATATGGGCGACGGATGTCAAGGTGGTGATGTTTGACGGTGGTGGAGCGTGATGATGGTGGTGCAGCGAGGCAGAGAAAGGGATGGAGACAGGGGAGTTTTTGAGATGGGGTGTTCGATCGGTTAACGCGTAACTCGTCGGGAAGTGCGGGGGAGATGGGTAGAGCAGGCGAGGAGATTGGGCTGGTGTGGTGGCTGCGGTACGGTGGTGCAGCGGAGGGAAGAAGGGAAAAAAAGAGGCAGGGGAGGGGAGCAGGGATGCGACACAGGAGGGAGCAGGGGGAGTATGGTGGTGGTCGAGTGATGGCCGAGTGGTGTTGCGGTTCTTGAGGTGGTGTTAAACGGTGGTCGACAGTGGTGGTTATGGTGGTGGAAGATGGTGGTCGTGGGTGGTGGTTTGAATTACAGAAAATCAAGGAGGGTGGAAATGAATTTGTGTTTTGTTGATTTCTTGGAATTGAATTAAACAACAATTTGATTTTGTAAATAGGTAGAGTGACCAAAAAGGAGAAGTCCTTGGTCTCCAAGGCATGAATGTAGACAGATTTCAAGGGAAGGGGAGTGGAAACATATGTGGAGAGGAGGAAGAAGAAGAGAAATGGAATTTTTCTCTTTCAATGGCATTTTTGTAATTTCACAAGATTAGGCCAAAATTTCTGAAATTATTGCTATTTTTGGAAACTACTAAAGATAGAAATGTTCAGTTAAAATAATTTCTTATAAAAATATAGTTAACGAAAAATAAATAAATTTCCGTTTATAAATTTATCGTTTAAAATAAATCGTAAAAACGATTAAAATAATGAAATTCGATTATTCGTAATTATTTAAAACGAAATCAAGCTAATAAGTATTTTTAATTTTAATAAATCAAGTTTAAAAATTTCGGGGTCTTACAATTTATGTGATAATATAAAAGGAAATGTAAAGAACATTTTTGGACACCCAAAAAGGAAAACGTAAAGAACAAAAAGAGACGGAGGGAGTACTACATTACCTTTCTTATCCCATAATATTTACAATTTTTCACTCACATTCTATTACTTTATTCATTTTTTTTCTTACATGGGGATTATTCTTGCGTAGACCTAGTCCACAATAATAGTAGTGTGGACCCAAAACCAATAGTTTTCTCTAGCATTCTCTTTACACTTATAAAGACTTTTATTTTTCATATAGTAACTACAATAAATTAAACACCATAATTCTTAGACATAATAACCATTTTTTGAAGCATAGTAACCCTATGTTTTTAAAAGTGAATTGTGACTTAAAATCACAATTTTCAAGCACGACATGTATCAACAACGCTTATTTGATAATTATTTTATAATGATCCTAATAAAATGCCAAAATAAATTAGGAACAAGTTGTTGACTTTATTTCAAGACATGGTCCTCAATAAAATTAGTGTGGACCAAGTCCATTTAAGAATTGGTGTTTTTTCTACACCTTTCTCTTATTTTATCCTTATTTTATTATATTCAACTAATTCCATTTTGTCTTAGTATAAATAATAACCGTACATACTTTTATGAAAATGGAGTTAGTACATCCTAAGCTTTAACTTAATTTACCATATCCTACCTATATTAAAAAGCCGAACAATGTTGGCTTTCGCGTAATTTTTTTAGACAAATTTTCCATTATTATTATTATTATTATTATTATTATTATTATTCTTATTATTATTATTATTATTATTATTATTATTATTATTGTTATTATTATCGGAAAACACCAAAACGTTACAAGCTTAACAAGCTACAAAGATCAAATGAACTACAAGAAGTTGGAGGGGAGCCGAGATACAATCTAGGCCCCCACTCCTCTAGCTATGGCGAACCCGATCCTGCTGAAAATGTGGGCAGCTGCCCGTGCCCCAATGTCCTGAGCCCTAGAGTACGTCTGGACCCGCTTCAGCAAAGAAACAGCCCCTTTCTCTAATTCCCCAAAAGAAGAGAAGGAAAAAGGAAAGAAACCGTAACCCAAAGCCCTACAACGTGCCACATACTTATCCTGCTTCCGCTGCGCTGCAACCGCCACAGCCCGACCCGAAACGAAGCCTGACAACCCAGATTGCGTCATAGAGGAAGACCCCGTCAAGTCAACACACACATCTAGACCGCCATCCCATGAATAAAGCAATATATCTGCAGGACGAAGAGCTCCATCACTCTCACTAGTCAGCCCAACATCAACCTCCTTGCGAGCACAAATCCCCGACCGATAGCAAATATCCAAAAGGGTATCACGAACAATATTATGCCGATATTTGATACCCACAATCCCAGCACAAGACACGGCATGATCCCCGTAAATGTCCCCATCGAAAACCCGAGAGCAAGCAGAACACGGCGCCGAGTCAGAAAACAACGGAATACCCAACCGATAGCAAAGAACCGAACGATATGTCCTACCGTTCATAGTCTGGCCTAAACCCGAGATGGGGACTGCCCGCAACCAAGCTGAGGAGTGATCCCCCTGCTGTGATTTCCTTAGGGCAACAAGACGTGAAGAAAAGGAGTAGGCGGATTCTGCATCAGCAGTAACCTTCGTGAAATATATGTCTGCCAATTTCTTCATGAGTGTGGCGGCAGCGATCTCACTAGGGCTACTCATAAGGTCGGTCTCCATGGTCCTATTGAAAAGACCAAGAGAAACATCAAAGGCCGGTCCCGGACCATCAACACCTGAAAGCCGAAGAAGCGAATCCTGCAAACCAGAAGACTGCAAACGGGATGCAAGAAAAGCATAAAGCCGAACATCACCAGCTGAATAAACACCCAATCCTCCATAAGAATAAGGCAAGGTGGCAAGACGCCATTGCCAGTCACCAAACCCAGGTCCCGAAGCAGTCACGATGCGCTTTAAAGAAGCCCGAAGTGCCACATCAAAAGATAATTGGGCCGCTTCGAAAAGATGAGGCGGACAAGTGCGCATAGCAAAGTAGAGTTTAGAAACTCCAGTACACGCACGAAGAAGCTACAACTCACACTGGGGATCATTATGCTTAGCTACAGCATCCATCAACACAACAGTCTTCGACAAACGCTGCGAAACCAATTCCTTACAAAAAGAGGAATCCGTACTGACTGGACCACCAAGCAACTTAACACCAAGCGCGGGACGAGCAAATATCCGTAGGAAAGACACCCTCTAGACGACTGCGTGGGTCCTCCGAAGGCCAGAAAACCTCTGTCTTCTCAACATTAACATGGAGACCTAAATGAGGACCCTCCTCCAAAATCAACTCCAAGACCTTTCCAACCACCAATGTGTCACCAACGATAGTGCCATCGTCCAAGTACCAAGCCTGAAGAGATAGATCAAAAGAATCTCTAATTCGACACACCAATGGATGTAGAACCAGAGAAAAAAAATAAAAGGGCCGAGAGGATCCCCTTGCTGCACACCTTGACAAGACCACAAGGTATGCTCCCTATAATACAGCCGCGCTGGAGAAGAGTAGAAGAATTCAACCCACCGCGAAAGAGCAGAACAATGTAGCCGAACCTCACGCAACAAAGCCGATCAATCAACTAAATTGAACGCATTCTGAAAATCCACCAATAACATAGAGAGGCCAACATCAGCCCCACGAGCCTCAACCAAACGATTGACAGCATGGAGAATGGCCTCACTGTTAGGTTATGATACATATGACAATTCATAAATCATGCGGAAACAACCATTAAGCCAGAAATACATATTATTTACACATAATCATTTAGCACAATTTAGATGCATACTCTTTGTTGCGTGCCTTCCCTTGCTGCGCCCGAACCGAACAAGAACAAGTCTTTAGGACTCCAAGTGTCGTCCCTCCGTAGATAGTCCACAGCACGTCCGGATCCGCCTTAAGATTGACCAACTAGAATCGCCCTTAAGGTACTATTAATTTTCGGCACTTTTAGGCAAATGTGTGACTGGATTTTTCTCTCAAAAACTCACTTTGAATACTTGAAAACTCGTTGTAAATATGTGACCCTAGGCACCTATTTATAGAGTTATGGAAAAGGATTTGGAATCCTATTAGGATACTAATTTATTTAATTATAATCCTACAAGGACTCTAATTAAATAATCATTATCTAATAGTTTTAGGATTTAATCATATTTCGAATCCCGGTAGCCTTAGGATTCGAGTAACACACTTCGAGTAATACGCTAGCACCGCACGCAGGCCTTGCGGCCCACGCACAGCGCCAGCCCACTCGTCGCAGCCCCGCGCGCGCGCCCAAGCTTCGGCTGGGCCTGGCTTTTGCGCTGGGCCTGGTCGCATGCTTGGCGTGTGGTTGTTGCGCTTGGCTTGCTGGGCGATGGCCCGGCTTCGTGCTGGGCCTTCGTCTGGCAGGCCTCGTCCGATGCTAATTCGTACGATACGCTTCCGATTAAATTCTCGATTTCGGAATTCATTTCCGATACGAACAATATTTAATATTTCCGATTCCGGAATTAATTTCCGTTTCGAACAAATATTTAATATTTCCGTTTCCGGAATTATTTTCCGATTCCGATAATATTTCCGATTCTGACAATATTTCCGTTTCCGGCAATATTTCCGATTCCGGCAATATTTCCATTTCCGATAATATTTTCCGATACGTACCATGTTTCCGTTTCCGGCAACATCTACGACTTGGATAATATTTATATTTCCGATACGATCCATATTTCCGTTTCCGGCAATATAATCGTTTCCGGAGTATTCTTTTCTTGCCTGTGACGATCTCAGCTCCCACTGAAACCAAGATCCGTCGATTCCGAATATCCATAGATGGAGTATTTAATGCCATTAAATACTTGATCCATTTACGTCTATTTGTGTGACCCTACGGGTTCAGTCAAGAGTAAGCTGTGGATTAATATCATTAATTCCACTTGAACTGAAGCGGCCTCTAGCTAGGCATTCAGCTCACTTGATCTCACTGAATTATTAACTTGTTAATTAATACTGAACCGCATTTATTAGACTTAACATTGAATGCATACTTGGACCAAGGGCATTATTTCCTTCAGTCTCCCACTTGTCCTTAGGGACAAGTGTGCATTTCCTAATTCCTTTGTCGCTCGATGCTTGCTCTTGAACATAAGGTAAGAGTTGTCATCCTTATTATGTCCAGAGGTGTTCCTCGGTTTCAGAGTTCAACTGATCAAATAAACAGATAATCATAGCCTATGATTCATCCGAGCACGGCCATGCATTTCACAGTTTCTAGCTCTCCGAGTGGCCTTGTACAACTTTTAAGCATCTCATCCCGATTTATGGGAGGACAATCCCAATCTTGCGATCTTGATATTAGACTTCGTTTGATAGGTGATTACCTGAGCGTTGCCTTTATAGCCTCCTTTTACGGTGCGACGGTTGGTCAACGTCAAAGCAACCAGTTCTCAAACAAGTAATCTCAAATCACTCAGGTATTGAGGATTTAGTGTCTAATAATTTTAATGAAATTTACTTATGACAGATTTTCATCTCTTGCAGTAAAGTTTCATAGGTCTTGTCCGATACTAGTCTTCCCAAAGTAAGTATCTATGCAAATGATTATGACATTTCCATGTCCACATAGTTCAAGAAACAGAACTACTAGTCATCTTGCATTCTAATCGTCTAACGTTTTCTATGCGTCTAATTTTATAGAAAACTCCGACTAGGGACCATTTTCAACCTTTGACATTCAAGTTCACTTGATAGACATTTCTTAGTCACAGGACTGGTCCTGACAGTCTATCTTGAATATATCGTCAAATTGAAGGGACTCATCATTTAATACTAAACCAAGATTAAATGGAATATGAAAATTCATTTCATATATGATAAATGTTCAACCCCAATGTTTTACCACCATGGGCCTCAAACCCATCTTCTAAAACAATTCATGGAATTCAAAGCTATGGTTGATTTCCAGTGCTACAATGTGAGTGTTGTTTCTCACTTGTTGCATAGGTTTAGTTATCATGCTTTGCCAATCTTAATATCCTTTTCATCGAATGTTCTTCGAGATAGATGATAAGATCTTTTGAGTATGTTTATTATGTGATCTAGTCTTTCTTACTTCAAGAGTGGTTCTACGCATTTTTCAATGAAGAACCATCAAGCCAGCAGACATGTGATCTACCTAAGTTCAGTGAAGAACTCTTTAACATAAACAACCCTGTTTTATTGCTTCTTAGGCAATAAGTACTTTTACTTCAACTTTATAGGTTGCTAGTGATGCTTTGTTTGGAATTACTTATCCAAGCAGTTCATAGATATGTGGATTACTTTCCAGCTGTATCTTAGAACATAGAAATTAATATTTTAATATCCCACGCAACAACTCATGGTCTCCAATCCATGTTGCCATTTCAAAACACGATGCTCTATAGCTCGTCCTTATCAATGGTTAACTCCAAAGGGTCTTGCTTGATCCTTTGCCAGTGTTTATGCGTGTAGCATCAATATTTAGCATATCTTTATTTCCTTGAATCAAGAACTATTCCTATGTACCTTTTCAAGTACCATAAGTATTCTTGATCTCAATCTAGTTGATCTTCACTTAGATCAATAGAGATTGGTATATGTTCGTCATGCCTAAAGTCATACGATATGTTTTTGGCGATCCTCATATTATATCATACATGATAAATTCTTTTGCAGAATAATTCTCAATTGAATTGTATTCATGTAACTTTAGCTCATTCAGTTTCAGTAGATACTGAATCCAGCTAAATTCTTTGACATATAATATAGGTTAAGAATCTCACTTAGATCCTTTGATGTTTTAACTTAGTAAATGCTTATACATAGTTCAAACATTCTTTTACTTAGATTTATTCACATGGGTCAAATATCTCCAATGGAGACTTTCGTGTTTGATTTAGTAAATGCCATTACTTGATCCAAAACAATATCATAAGATCTTTGTAAATAGATCTTAATACCCAGTATGTACTAAGTTTCGCCATGGTCCATCATTGATGAATAATTTCAAATCTAAGTCATTAGCATTTGAATGTTATTTCACAACAGAGAGATATGTGTGTAATACACATAGGACCAATTAAGTTTTAAGTACTCCCACCAAACTTCTTATATATCTATAAGAATCATGTACATTTTATGAAACTAAAATACTTATTAGCTTCACTAAAATACATTTCTAATTCCCAATTGCTTGCTTAAATCTGTACTTAGATTTTATAAACTAGCTTTTCTTTTTCAAGCATTTATTTGGATCCACAAATCCTATGACATACCATGTACAATAGTTTATTCCAACATTTGATTGAGGAATACGTTTTGTCATCCAATTGCTATATGTACCAATATGCAATCATTGCTTGAATTATAGACTTGAGCATTACGATTATGCATGAGGTTTCAACACAATTCACACCATGAATTTGCTTGTAACCTTTAGCAACTAATCTCGCTTTGTGTGTGAACACAATTTCATGTTTGATGGTTTTTATCCTTAAAACAAACTTGCAACCAATAGGTGTGAACCTATTCTTGCAAATCAACAAAATTTCAATTTTGTCATCAAAACATTGAGTATGTTTTATGGCCTCTAACCATTTAAAACATTTGAGTCTATATATGGCCTCTAACCATTTTAGGAAATCTAGGTTTCGTCATAGCTTTCTTACAAGTCACAAACTCATTAATCTACATGATAATAGTTTGACTGCAAGTTGTAGGTTTTTTCACTATCTAATAGAAGAATTGCATAGTTTCAGTGACCTGAACTCCATGTTTCTTCACTATCTAATAGAAGAATCTCATAGTTTCAGTGACTTGAACTCTATGCCTACTTGGGTATAGAACATCAAACAATAGAATATCAACAGGCACTTTGAGAGTCCTTTGAATATTCTATTCTCTTTGAAGCACTTGTACAGTCTTCTAAGAGATGTCTATTCTTTAAAGCCACTTCTAAAGTCCTTAAAGAATAAGTTCGATTTTTCTGAAGCACTTCGAAAAGCCTCCGGAATGTCCGTTTATGTTTGTTGTTCGCCTCGAAGACTTTCGAGGTCTATTTTCTCCCACTTGTCATTTTGGAAACGAATCTCCAAAAGGACATTATTTCGAGCAAACAAACATTATGTTCTCAAAAAATCGTGGTAGAAACAATACCCTTGTGTCTCATTTGAATAAATCACAATGAAACATATATCTAGACTTGGGCCTTAGTTTGTTGAATAACAAACACTAAGCTCCCACTGAGTTTAGCAACTCTTTAGATATATATAATTGAAAAGATATCCTGAAATTACTTTTTAATATCTTTGACGAAATTGGTTTAGTTTGGTGGTAGTTGAGCATTTTGTTTTAGAAATTATAGGAAAAGTCTTTATGATTCATCATTAATCGAATCAAGTACTAATTGACTTCGATTATTCCAACTAAGATATGCCATATCTTATGGACCTAGATTGTGAAATTACAACACACAATCATTGATGATCATATTTGGTCTCAAGTAATCATCAACATGATCTAACCTAGATCTATATGATTTCTTGCCAAGTGGATTTTATACTTCTGAATCTTTGAACTAGCCAAACAGATTCAACTTATATCACATTTGAGTAAATAAACCTATATTCACTCAAATCCATATAAAGTCATAAAATCTTTCTTTAGCTTTGAACTCTATTGTCTAGGCGTTCTAACAATAGTTCATATCTTTTGTTACTTTCAACAAGTAAGACTAGTCGTCTTAAATTGATCTAGAAATCAATGAACTTTCAAAAGTCCATCAAAATAGAGCTTTTGAATGTTAACTTGTTGATATTGTCTAAGCAACAATGCCAAAGATTTAGTGGAACTCAAATCAAGGGGTTGATTTGAACCTAGTAAAGTTCTTTAAAGAGTTGTTTGTTTTAATCAAGCATATTGACTCATCCTGTAATTGACCATTTCATTCAAATAAACAAACAAACATTGTTTTTGTTTTTCTTGAATGTGAGTCTTTCTGTGTTTGAAAACAGAAATTTAGGTATGTTGATTATGGAACAAAATAGCCATTAAGTTCCAGCCTTTTAAAGGACTTAAAACAAACTAGATGACCCTACAACTAATGTAGCATTGCCATGCTTCATTTCCCACTTGTAGGTCATTAGTGTAGCCTAGCTTCCATTGTTTGAGTCATTACCGAAGTAAGAATCTCAAGCGGTATATGATACCAAGGAAGTTCGATTGCTAGGTCACTTCTCTTTAAACATAAACTTACAGGTAGAAACGGAATCGTAAATTCCTTTCATATGTTCCTTGTTTTCCTATTTCTTGTACCCTTTCTTATAGTCTTAAGAATTGAATTCTTTAGTGTTGACTTTTATACTTTGTTAGACATGTCCAATGTAACCCCAACAAGGTTCTTACCATTTAATTTATGTTAAATATTAAGTTTCAACTAGATGATCTTACCAGAAGCTTCTAAAGTTCTCTAAGCATCGATCTATTCGAATGTCTAGGGACTAGACTCATTCGAGAATTAAATGGACAAAGATATTAGGTTGTTAACCATTGGTAAAGCTGAGCGTATTAAACTCAATGCTTTATGATCTCAAAACTACATTGTATTTTGAATTCACAAGCACCAATTGGTTTGCCATTCGATTTTGATGTTAGAAAACAACCATAAAAGTTGCTATAAGAAACGTACATTTTAAATTGCTCACTTTCTCTCATTTCCGTGAATCGTTCTTGGATTCATTACCAATCGAGGAAATTTACTGTTACCTTTCTAAAAGGATTTATTGCAGTGCAAGATATTTAATTATAAACAATAATTAAAACATACATTGAAGCATGCAAAGTCTAAACATTTATCATGAATAATAACTTGAAAATTAAAGCAATCATGCAATTTAAACAAGTCATTAGCATTTTATTCGAGTTTATTGTTCCGGCAGGTGTGAATAAAATGATTCCAAGATCCTAAAATCATTGAAGAACTAAGCACAGTTTGTCGACTTAGTCCTAAAACATCTTAGGTAAGCAAAAGCCTTTTGCTAATAGTCTGGAAACTATTCTTGGTTGATAGGTACGTCTAAGAACTTATTAGGTAAACCTATCGATTTTGCCAAGACATAAAAGGACTCCTTACTTATATCGTTGACTTTCACCAAAACTAACGTGTACTCACAATTATTTGTGTACCTTGCCCCTTTAGGACCAATAAGTAACACCTCGCTGAGCGAAAACTATTACTAGATTGATGTAAAGGATATCCAAGCAAGTGTATATTTTGGCATGGCACCTTTTAACTCAATTTTTAAGTTTGGAACTTAAGGCTCTTACTATGTTGGTTAGATTTTAAGTGAACTAAAATCCTTAATCATGCAACATAATTAAGCTTTTGATCTCATGCATTTTAAGACATATTTAAAAGCAATAAATAACTTAAAACATGCATAAGATAAATGTGATCTAGTATGGCCCGACTTCATCTTGAAGCTTTAACTTCAAAGTCCGTCTTGAAAATCTCCGTGGGAGGCACCATTTTCTTCAAATAGGATAAGCTATAATTAAAACTAATTACAACTATTTGATGGTACGCAGACCATATTTGAATTGAAAAAACAACTTTGGTACTTTAGACCAATTACATTCAAATTAATGGTACGCAGACCATATTTTCTATCCTATTTGGGCCATACTAGTCACTTCATAACCTGCAAAACAGTACATATACAATATATACCATTCACCCATTCATTATCATGAATGCCCCACATAGCTGGTTAGTAAAACACATTATGCATCACGTAAACATTTGCAGCAATTAATCAAGGGCACCAATAATCTACCAATTATTCAGTCCTTATTAATTCTAATCAAGTTGTTTTAACCTTAAGGATTTGTAGACCTAATCAAGAGTTTATGACTAAAAGGGCTCCCACTTAAACCAATAAATTCATATGCTTTACTAATTTTAAACATAAAAATGTATTTCTAGTCTAACCGGAAACATACAAATTTAATTAAAATTTAAAGCTCATATAAATTTATTATTGAATCCAAAAAGTTTAATTTAATTTCAGTCGTATTTAAATTAATTCATGATTTTAATTTTAGTAAAATAATTAGAATAATTAAAATTTATTATAAATACAATATTCAAAATTAAAATCCAAGAAAATAATTTAAATTATTAATTTTAAAATTAATTAAAATTACGTAAACTGAAAATTTCAAATTAAAATTTCAAAACGATCTAATCGTAACGCAACAACCCCACGCAACGTACGCCCATGGGCCACACGCACACAGCCATCGCTGGCCATGTGCGCGCAGCCCATGCGCTGCGTCGCATAGCTGCTGCTGCTATCCTTCGCAAGGCTCCACGCGAGCCATCGCTCGCTACGTTCGCTCGCCAGCGCTCGATGCACGCGAGCCATCGCTCGCTACGTTCGCTCGCCAGCGCTCGATGCACGCGAGCCATCGCTCGCTACGTTCGCTCGCCAGCGCTCGCTGCATGCGAGCCAACGCTCGCTGTGCGCGCTCGCCAGCGCTCGCTGTGCGCGCTCGCCAGCGCTCGCTGCGCGCGCTTGCCAGCGCTCGATGCTGCGAGCCATCGCTCGCTATGCGAGGCATCGACGCTGGGCGTAGCACTCGTGGCACGCGAGCTTGCGCTCGCGGCGCGCGAGGCTCCGCACGCTTGCGCGAGGCAGTGCGCGTTGTGGCGCAGCTCGCTTGCTGCCCACACGCGACTGCTGTGCCTTGCTTTCGCCCTCGCCCATTCGTCCATTGCTCACGGCCCACGACACAAGGCAGGGCTGCTGCCTTGTGCTCGTGCACCATGGCCTTGCTCATTGCATTCGTGCCGCATGGGCGACGAGCTCCCTTGCTCGTCGTCACATGCCCGCACTATACAACACCCCTAAAGGGTAACACGTAGCGTCCATTGCTTTGTGCGTGCAAGTTATATGAACGAATCACATAAAATTAAAAAAATTTATATTTAAAATTAATGACAAATTAATAAATAATATTAATTTCATAATTTTAGGGCGAAAAATCAAAAATTTATTATTCAATCGATTTCCGATTAACATGGATTCAAGTCTAGGTCATAAAAATTTAAAATTTATCATAAATTTACAATTTTTATGGTGGTTTTTAATCATAGGTATCTAATTAAATTATAATTAATTATGAAAATCAAATTAATTCTAAATTATTCTAATTTTCAACAAATTAATCATAATTACAAATTAGATTGCATAATTAACAAGGCTAGGCATTCAAACTTGTTAAACATATACAGTAGGTCAATCAAAAATTCAAGATTTATCAACAAGAATCGCAAATATTTAATTTAACATCTTAAATTTACGAAATTTTGCATTCGAAAAACTAAAACCTCCGAAAAGTCATAGTTAGGCTTCGAATTTGAGAATTCTGGGTTCGGCAGAAAAAATACTGTTTTTGTCAAAATTTTAGAATGCCTTTTACATGCGAAATTGACACAAAAATCACTCGATTTGGATGAGTAATGAAGAAACTGCCGAAAAACTGCGTACGTATAATTAAATAAACGCAATTTGCAATTAATTAACAATTACGAAAATTAATCACCCCTTTTAATTCTTGCAAATTTGTAATATTTAACCATGTTCATGCAATTTAGATTATGAAAATAATAAGAGGCTCGTGATACCACTGTTAGGTTATGATACATATGACAATTCATAAATCATGCGGAAACAACCATTAAGCCAGGAATACATATTATTTACACATAATCATTTAGCACAATTTAGATGCATACTCTTTGTTGCGTGCCTTCCCTAGCTGCGCCCGAACCGAACAAGAACAAGTCTTTAGGACTCCAAGTGTCGTCCCTCCGTAGATAGTCCACAGCACGTCCGGATCCGCCTTAAGATTGACCAACTAGAATCGCCCTTAAGGTACTATTAATTTTCGGCACTTTTAGGCAAATGTGTGACTGGATTTTTCTCTCAAAAACTCACTTTGAATACTTGAAAACTCGTTGTAAATATGTGACCCTAGGCACCTATTTATAGAGTTATGGAAAAGGATTTGGAATCCTATTAGGATACTAATTTATTTAATTATAATCCTACTAGGACTCTAATTAAATAATCATTATCTAATAGTTTTAGGATTTAATCATATTTCGAATCCCGGTAGCCTTAGGATTCGAGTAACACACTTCGAGTAATACGCTAGCACCGCACGCAGGCCTTGCGGCCCACGCACAGCGCCAGCCCACTCGTCGCAGCCCCGCGCGCGCGCCCAAGCTTCGGCTGGGCCTGGTCGCATGCTTGGCGTGTGGTTGTTGCGCTTGGCTTGATGGGCGATGGCCCGGCTTCGTGCTGGGCCTTCGTCTGGCAGGCCTCGTCCGATGCTAATTCGTACGATACGCTTCCGATTAAATTCTCGATTCCGGAATTCATTTCCGATACGAACAATATTTAATATTTCCGATTCCAGAATTAATTTCCGTTTCGAACAAATATTTAATATTTCCGTTTCCGGAATTATTTTCCGATTCCGATAATATTTCCGATTCTGACAATATTTCCGTTTCCGGCAATATTTCCGATTCCGCCAATATTTCCATTTCCGATAATATTTTCCGATACGTACCATGTTTCCGTTTCCGGCAACATCTACGACTTGGATAATATTTATATTTCCGATACGATCCATATTTCCGTTTCCGGCAATATAATCGTTTCCGGAGTATTCTTTTCTTGCCTGTGACGATCTCAGCTCCCACTGAAACCAAGATCCGTCGATTCCGAATATCCATAGATGGAGTATTTAATGCCATTAAATAATTGATCCGTTTACGTACTATTTGTGTGACCCTACGGGTTCAGTCAAGAGTAAGCTGTGGATTAATATCATTAATTCCACTTGAACTGAAGCGGCCTCTAGCTAGGCATTCAGCTCACTTGATCTCACTGAATTATTAACTTGTTAATTAATACTGAACCGCATTTATTAGACTTAACATTGAATGCATACTTGGACCAAGGGCATTTATCTCCTTCACTCACCACCTGCTGGAACCCCAACTCAAAACTGAAGCCCTCCTAAGTAGCTTCCTAAACGCGGACCAATCAAAGCAGCCCCCACTACTACAAAATAGGCTTATAGCAACGCCCTTTTATGCAACAGTTTCAATGGCGTTGCTATATCATACTTATTGCAACAGTTAAATAATTATTAATTTGAGTAGACTTTAACTTTAGAAAAGTGTTACTATAGAAAATCTATTGCAACAGTTGTATAATTTAATTATTTATTGCAACAGATTATTTATATAATATTTTGATGAAATATTGCAACGGTTTTTTTTGTCAAATATCTAAACAACATTAAAAATTAAAAATCAAAAATTAAAAATGCTGAAAAGTTTTTGGAACTTTTTGTTGAGCGCTAATTATTTTTGGTTTCCCTCCTTCAATCCCAAACCCTTACGTTTCACCCCAAAGTCCCAAACCCTTCTGTTTCACCCAAAGCCTTCGTCTCTTTCGTTGCTTCGTTCTTCTTCTCTGTTCTCTTCCACCTGATTCGTTCTTGTCAATCCTCTCCATCATCGTTTCCCGAAGCCAGGCGAATTGGATATTAGCGTTTCTGAATTAAGAATTGGGTCCTTTGCATCGGAGAAAAGTAGAAACCCGCAAATTGCTTTTGTGAATTGGCTAGAAGGACATACAAGGTAAGTTTGTATATATTTCATCGAATTTTGTCTAAAATTTCAGAATTATGCTGCTTAATTAACTGGTTAAAATTGGAATTTTTTTGTGTGGTTTTGAGTCTGTTTCTTAATTCGGGAATTCTGTTGATTTTTATTATGTGCGTATGATTTATTTACAATTTGTTTTTGTTGATTCCACAATATCAATCAACTGTATTATCGATCGATGGTTATTTTTGGATGATTTTATTCTGAATTTTGGTACTTTCCGCTGTAATTTATTTGTTCTTTAATGTCTCCTTCTTCGTTTTCTGAACTTGTTCCTCTGTGTTCTTACTTCTGTGTATGCAGTTGCATCTATTTCTCTTCTAAATGCAAGTTTGTTTCCTATGAGTTCTTAATCTTAAAATTTCTAATACTAAATGCTACTGCACTATGCTTCAAATTCGGTGTTTCCCTTTTTAGAGTCACAGACCTGATTAGTAATGCCACGAGCAAATAACTTCACATATGATGCTGCTAGTTTTTTTTTTTTTGGGTGCTTGGGTGTTGCTGGTGCGTGGCTGATGGTTTCGTTCTATTCAGGTGTTGGGTGCTAGCTCTTTGATGATGTGTTGTTGTTGGTATAGTCTGATGGATAGGTATGGTAACTGCTGTGTTTTGTGTAGTTGGTTGGGGTTCTGCTGCTTCTGCAGACTGTGCTGTTCTTGCTAGGTTGTGTGTGTTTTGCAGCTGGTTGGGTGTAGCTGTGGTTCTGGGTCTGGGTTTGATGTTGCACTGTTGTTGGGTCTGGTTCTAATGTAGCTGTTGGGTATGCTACTTAACACTGGTTTGTTTGTTCAACTTGATATGTTCTTCTTGTAAGTTGGGTTGCTGTCCTAGTTGGTTGTTATTGAACTATCCATATCTAAGTGAAACAACTACTCTGTATTTTCAGATGTTGGTGTGCAATATTTTGACATCAATAGAAACTATTATTGCTTAGTTTTTTTCCAATCTGATTGCCAGCAGCTTGAATGCGGGGGATATATTTAGGATACGGTTGGGAGAACATGACTGTCTTGGCTACTGTTATCTATTAATTGAAAAGAGTAACTGAGTTGTGATGTAGACAAAGAGAGAAAAGCTCACTTGGGGAATTGCTTTTATTGCAATGTTTTTGTGTATCGTGTATGTTGTTAAGGATACTAATTAATTAATTCCAAGTAAAACCATAGTGTCGATTCCCTATTTTACTTATTTATGACTCTGTTCTTGTTTTTATATGCTCGATCAATATCATACTCTCTAATTCAACAATAATGATTCTGAACTTGGTTTTTGGTACTTGTTATTTTGGAATTGATTTTTTGATTTTGAAATTCTGCTATGAAGCAGCCCTTCCGTTAAGCTGGTGCAGACTGAGCACATTTTGACTGCTGTTGGTTTTGGGCAAAAATTCTCTTGGAATCAAAGGTACTTCCACTCATTGATTTGTGCTTTCTTTATTGGGTTTTTGACTAACTTTATCGTTTTGATTATTTTTTGGTTTGTTGTAACTGAAATTACTTGTTATTTAAATTGGTTGTAACTTAAGTTACTCGTTATTTTTGCCCATAATTATTTTGGTATCTATGTTGAAGTTGATGTTTTGAATTGATTCCCTATTCTACTTCTTATGCCCTTTTCCAGTTTTTGTATGCTCTAGATCTCTTGACTTTTTATAGACTTTTTTGTGATCTATAGACTTTTTTTTGTGTAATTTAGGCATTGTCGTTGTGAAATATATTTAACAATGGATCAAAATTGGATGAACTTCCCTAGAGGGTCAGAAGGTTTTAAAGCTGCTTTGAATATTTTTCTTGATGGTTATTTTGCAAAGGATGCTATTGGAGGACAAACCTTTTGCCCTTGTAAAAAGTGTTCTAGGCGTTTTTGCCATTCTAGAGACGTCATTTATGATCATTTGATTGTTGACGGATTTGTAAAGGGATTCAGGGAGTGGGTCGTTCAAAGGGAAGCATCTTCATCTACAAGTAACGATATGTCTGGAATTAATGATCAAAATACATATGATGATATCGATGGTTTATTACATGATACTTTTATTGAGGTGGAAGAAGGTTTAGATGGAGATCAAGGTGTTCCAAGTGAGCCAAATGAGGAGGCTAGAAAGTTTTATAAGCTAGTAGAAGAAGGGAAGCAAGAGCTTTATCCGGGTTGTAAAACTTTCTCAATGTTATCCTTCATAATCCGTTTATTTCTCTTCCAGGTCCTTAATGGCTTAAGCAATGCGGCCTTTGGGGATCTCTTAGAGTTATTAAGAGAGGCGTTTCCTATGGCTCGACTTCCAAAATCCTATAACGAATCTAAGAATATAATCAAGGATTTGGGTCTTGATTATAAAAAGATACATGCTTGTCCCAACGATTGCATTCTTTACAGGAAGGAGTATGAAGGAGCTGATGTTTGTCCCAAGTGTGAAACATCAAGGTGGAAGTCTAAGAACGTCCCTGCAAAGGTTTTGAGGCATTTTCCTTTGAAGCCTAGACTCCAAAGACTTTTCATGTGTTCTAAAACAGCTGAGTCAATGGTTTGGCATGATAAAGAGCGAACAAAAGATGACAAAATTAGACATCCAGCAGATGCACAATCTTGGAAGGACTTTGATGAGACGTATCCTGACTTTAAAAAGGAACCAAGAAATGTTCGACTAGCTCTTGCCAGCGATGGATTTAATCCATTTCGAACTATGAGTGTTGCTCATAGCACATGGCCTGTTGTGTTGATTAATTATAACCTTCCACCCTGGTTTTCTATGAAACCTGAATATTTTATGCTGTCTTTGTTAATTTCGGGCCCTAAGTCTCCTGGAAATGACATAGATGTTTATTTGCAACCGTTGATTGATGAACTGAAGGAATTATGGGAGTATGGGGTTGAGACATATGATGCATTTAAAAAGCAATCATTTCAATTGCATGCTGCTTTAATGGGGACGATAAATGATTTCCCGGCTTACGCTATGTTATCTGGATGGTCTACTAAAGGAAATTATGCATGTCCTAATTGTAACCATGATGTGACACCGAAATATTTGCCTCACAGCAAAAAAAATTGTTATATGGACACCCGTAGGCTTCTTGATGCAAGTCATCCATGGCGAAAGGATAAGAAATCATTTAATGGAGAAACAGAGGATAGGTGTGGACCTTCTCCGTTATCAGGCACTGACCTAGTAAATGAGTTAGAGAACTTTGTAAATGATTTCGGGAAACCAAAGAAAGGTGGAGGAAGTAAAGGTCCATGGAAAAAGAAACCAGCTTTTCTTCAATTGTCATATTGGCCTAATATCAAATGTCGTCATAATCTTGACGTCATGCATATTGAGAAAAATGTTTTTGACAATATTGTTGGCACGTTGTTAGACATTCCAGGAAAGTCTAAGGACCACAACAATGCGCGTCTTGATTTAGTGGCCCTTGGCCTAAAGCCACATCTCCACCCTTATCTTTCTGATGATGGCAACCACATGTTATTTCCACCGGCACCTTATACAATGGGTAATGAAGAGAAGGATTTGTTCCTTAAAGTTATTAAAGAAACAAAGTTACCTTCTGGGTATACAGTTACAGCAAGAAGTGCAACGATTGGAACAAGACCGACAAACAGCTAGGCGCCCACTTTCTGCCATTGTTCCAATGGAAAACCAAGGAGAAAGTGATCTCTCACAACAAGGTTATTGTTTTCAAACACCACCTTTTTGGTTCATATCATATATTTTGTTCTGCTAAGTCTTATGATAAAAATGAATAAAAAAGGCTTTATACTGATGACATGTTAAGATAATGGGTGTTTCAGTGTTCTATAACTGTGTGTCATGTGTCATGCAACAGCAAGCTGGAAACTATGGAACATTTGTTTTTTTAGTGTTCAGCTGAGGTGTGGAGCAGAATTCTGTGATTGATTGGCAGAGACAGTTTGATAAGGGGGAGCATAATTCTGTGTCTTATTATTTTTTTAAATTACCTGAAGGTCTTAAACTGGTAGATGGGTCTTATTATTCTTTAGTTTCAAACTAGATTTTTTTTCTTTGACATGATTAGAGTCAGAAGGCAAAGCATGCAAAAGTTGTATAATCCACTATCCCCATGACTTTTTCATACAATCATTTATCTTAGTTAAAAAAGTGGAAACATACCAAGGCCGAAATCACCAATTTTAATGTTATTCCGAGCATGAAAGAATATGTTATTTGGCGTCAAGTCACGATGAATGATTCTATGCCGTGTATGTGTACTAATGGCAGGTCCTAAAAAGAAAGGTCGAGGCCCGACAAATTTGTTTGATGTCCATGCTCGCAAATGGGAAGACCGTATTGCTATTTATTGTAATGAGAAAGGACAACCAGTTGGACCTGAAAAGGCGAGGAAAGAGCTAACCAGATTCTTAGGAACCATTGCTCATGACTACAATTGGGCTCCCTTGACTTATACAAATTGGAAATCAGTTCCAAATAAGGATAAAATATGGGAATTCGTGAATGTAAGCTTCATTGTCTTACTTTACTAGCTCGATCCTTACACTTTAATTCTTTCCTTTTTATGTTATTTGTTATATTTTGATGTATAACAAAAAAATCATTATTTTAGAGCAAGTACATCCTTCCACCTGAATCTCAAGATTGGGTAATGGACACCCTTGATCAATCTTGGAGAGGATTCAAATGTGCGCTGAAAAAAAAACATTATTATAAGTATGACAATCTTGAAGATAGATTGAATGATGTTCCAGAAAGAGTGCCCGAAGAACACTACAAGACGCTCCTAGCTTATTGGGAGACGACCGCAGCAAAGGTACTAAATGATTATGATTTTGCTCTACTTTCATGCTCATTATTTGTTTTTTCTTTTGTTAAGCTTGGAGTCATATTAGGATGCTGCCTAGATATTTTTTTTGATTTTCTTTCGATTTTCTTTCATGTTTGGTATGTCTGGTACCCTGCTGGATATAACAGAAATAATGCTACTTAGTATTACTGTTTATACAATTTGGAGGGAGATGAATCTCAGGCGTTTTCAGAATGTACAAACTGATGAATCTCTATTACTGAAGCAGATTCAGCTCAATACTTATATCAGATGCCTCCACTATCCTAAACTCTCTGGCTTAGTGCCTTAATTTTGGTCTCTGCTGGTTGAGTTTTGCTTCTGTTCGTTTAGTTGCGGACACAGTTCTGTTGCTTCTGCAGGGGCTTTTGGGTAGTGCTGGTCTGGTTTCAGGCTGCTAGCTTTGGCAGGCTGCAAATGTTGTTCTGTTGTGTCTGCATTCAGTTTTTTTTGTGTTGTCTTATTCCTGGTTTTCTCCCTGGATCTGGTGTTTAGGTGCAGTCAGTCTGTTTTCTTAGTTCAGCTAGTGTTTCTGCTGAGTGCGGTTTGTTTGCTGTTGGCTAGTGCTCTAGTTCCTGGTTCAGCGTGTGTTGATGGGCTTCTGGTTAAATTTTGTGTCCTGTTGCTGTTGCTTTATTGTTGTTTACTGCTAGGGATGCGGGTTGTGCTCACGTAGCTTTTGTCTCTTTTGCGTTGTTTGGTTGTTGTGTTGGTTTTTTTTCTTCCCTTTGGTAATAAAATATCTCTATTTTACCCAAAAAACAAACAAAAAAGAGCAGAATAGTGAATAGTTGGCTTCTTAAAAAATCATCAGATGTTTTTGTATCTTTTAATTTAAAGAAAAGAAAGGTTTGACTATATGATGAAGTGTCTTCATGGTGCATGATTACAATACACCTGCTCATATCCTCATACAACACTCAAAATATAACCTAATTCTCTAAAATTACCTGTTTCAAGATATGCTCATTATTTGTTTTTTCTTTTGTTAGAAAACAAGTTTGCAGAATTCAGAAAATCGTCGAGAACTAGACAACATGCACACAGTTGGTCCTGTTTCTTTCGCCATGAAGCATGAAGAGATGGTGCGATATGCAATTCATATTGAGCTTAATTATAATGGTTTTGTAATGAAAAACTGATATATTTTGTTTTTCTTATAATTCATTTCTTAGTTACGGAAAGATGGTGTTGCACCATCAAAAAGAAAGATGTTTGAAGAGACTCGACGACGAAAGGAAGGAAAAACATATGATCGGCCTTATGATGATACTGAACAGAAGATAGTAATTATTATACAATTCTTGTATTTTAATATACATACAAACTAGCTATTGTATCATACACATTGAATTAACCAACTTATTTTCTTTAATATAGCAAGCAATGAGGAAGTTGGAAGCTTTGCAAGATGGACAAAGCAGTGATTCTCGTAAGGATTCATTTGTTGAAGTAATGGGGAATACACGTCGGGGATCAGAACTGTTAGTTGGACGTGGTGTCACTCGTATGAAGCTGAAGGAGAAGAAAACTAGTACTTCTTTGATTTTACCAGAGGAAGTCATGGAGAACATTAAAACTGCTGTTATTGCTGATGTGCAGAAGGATATAAGTGCTGAAAAAGACGAGTTAGCAAAAGAAAAGGAAGTCCATGCTGCACAAGTTGCTACAGAAGCTGCTGAAATGCAAAGAAAGTCAAAGGAACTTGAATTAGAGGCCTTAAAACTACAACAAATGCGTAGGGAATTTGAAAGTCAACAAGAGAATATTACTCTTGATGTGATAGCTCTGTCAATTGCACAACTACGCCAAAAAAATCCTAGTTTGACACCTCAAATGATTGCAAAAGCTATAGTGTCAGCCACTGCAGATGGTCCATAGCATATAGGTTTCTTACCTACTGGTATGTTTTCTAATTCATAATATTCCTTCTCCTTATTTTTGTGCACCTGTTCCACAACGCAGTATTTTGCCTTCAAAACGCAGGAATGCTAAATTGTGAAATAATACAAAGAACATCAATAATGATCAAACCTTAGTAGGTTTAGAAAGCTATCATATCAATTCATCAAGGCATTATATATGTTCATGAAATGATTGAAGGTGTACAACAATATGTTCATGCAATAAATTGACAAGTACATATATCTGATCCGGTGGACCAAAGATCAATGGGGTCCATAATATATGTTTGATCGATCCATTTTTGGAGTTGGGTATTCAATATTGGCCCTATTATTAATATGAATTATCGGTTTTTCCCTAAAATGAGAGTTTAGTATAGACGTATAGTTATGGTAGAAAAATGAGAGTTCAGTATAGAAATATAGTTATGGGAAAGTTTATTAATGTATAACCTGTGATTAGTGTGATAAGTCTGTAACCACTTTCTGAAATTCGTGTCTATACATTGAGCCAAGTATATAAAGGAGTACGTACTCCGTAATATGATACGGATTAATGTGATATGACCACAAAACTAGCTAGTTGTTGATACGAATGATGTATCACGTCATTGCAACTAAGCAAATGCAAGAGAATGTTGTTAACTTAACTTAATCGTTGGTAAATGAAACTGAGAATAGAAAGTATATGTTTTGATTCATTTATGTTTTGGCTTTATCTGTTGAAAGACGAGTCCATGAGAATTGTTTGGATGTCATAAACTGATAACTTTCAACTGCTAACAAATATGGCCCTTTTTTTTATGGGGCAGCAATCACTTGGGTTTTTTTCCAACTAAACAATTGCCCCACTCAGAAAAAGGAATGAGCTTTGAATGGTCCTAATTGGTAATTTCACCATGTACTTGGACGATTTCACCATAATTACTCCATGAATGTCCCTTCTGTTTTGTGCTTTAGCATAAATGCCATAAGGTGCTTATCGCCATATGGGCTGTTGATTGGTGCCTACTGTGTTTGTGAAATGGCATATAGAACCAGTTTTAAGGACTGCATGAAGTTGACCTCTTTTTTCTTTTGTTTTGCAAAAATCTTAGCTTGTTGTATATCATAGGTTGCCTTTGTAAACTTATTTGGTTAACAAGTTCATTCCTATTTTTTAAGGTTTATCTTTTGTCATTCATGTTGAGCTTCTTCTTTCTTAAATATTTGGATTTTGTTCATTGATATTGAATTCTTATTAAAATGTTATACTTGATTTGTTTGTTGTGCAGGATGGTGCATATAGTCAAGAAGTATGAGCTACTTTAAATATGTGGAGATTTATAGGGAACATAAATATTAGACAGGTTTTAAGAAATAAAGCTAACGTATAGAGATTATTGCAGGATTATTTAATTTTAATGGAGGTAGTTTTAGAACATTTTTTGAACCATTCAGACAATTGTAATAGATATTATTATTCTTATGAATTTACAAAATTTTAACTTATTTGTTATGAAAATCTTATTATATGTAGTTGACATTTATTACAGGTATATGGATAACTAAATCCATTGAGAATATAGCTATAGATCAATTGAAAACTTTGTATTACAGGTATATGGATAACTAAATCCATTTGAGAATGTAGCTATAGATCAATTGAAAGCTTTGTATTACAGGTATATGGATAACTAAATCCATTTGAGAATGTAGCTATAGATAAATTGAAAGCATATAAACTCAATTTAAAGCGTTGCCATAAGCTAAATTGAAACCGTTGCTGTAAGCTCAATTGAAAGTGTTGCCATAAGCGCAATTGAAAGTGTTGCCATAAGCTTAATTGAAAGCGTTACCATAAGCTCGATTGAAAGTGTTGCTATAACTAAAACTAAAAGTGTTGCCATAACTCGATAGAAAATGTTGCTATAGGTACAATTAGATGTGTTACCATAAGTGTAAGTAAGTGTTGCTTTAGTTTTAAACTCCAACCAACAACCAACTAATAAGTGTTGCCTTAAGTTAGCAAAAACCGTTGCCTTAAACGTGTAAATGTTGGCTTAAGTTGTTGAATAACTGTTGCCTTAGGTTAAAAGTGTTGCCTATAAAAAGCGTTGCCTATAGTTAATTATGGCAACAGTTTATCATAATTGTTGCCTAAAACCGGGAAACTGTTGCCATAAACTTATAGCAACGCCCCCTATTGGTAACGGTTTTTTAACCGTTGCTATAGGCCTATTGCAACGGTTAATTGATCTATGGTAACTGTTTATTGCCGTTGCTATAAGCCTATTTTGTAGTAGTGCCCGACCTTAGAAACAAGGCGCCTACAAATAGTGCCCACAACAATAGGCCGAATACCACCACCAGGCTTAACAAGTGGCGTAAGAGGAGCACTAGCAATATATCTTCCAAGCTCACCAGGACACTTTCCAGCAAGAAAGAGATTAAGTACCTGAGTAATAGCATCCACCAACTCATCAGAAACAGCTACAGCCGCACCACCCAAGCAATCTAAAAGGTGTTGAGCACACAAGCCATCTCTACGGCACGAAGTACCACGCGGAAAGCCCCTAATCTGCTCCAACACAACAGCGGAGGAAGCAGTAAGGTGATGATCAACAGGGATATCCGGTAAGGTAGGGACCGGAAAAGAAGGGTGTTTTGCTTGCAAATCTGCAAGAGTAGCATCACTGTAAGGGAAAGACCTGAGGACGAAAGAACTCTAACAACAGCAGTGTAGTGACCGTCAGAAATCTTTCTCTTGCATTGCTTAATATTACGCTCCGCCAAATCATGGTCTTCGTCAACATCCAATGGAGACACGCTAGCCAATGTTTCTATGACTAGTTGCTCAGAACCACCAGGCTCACCCCAAGAACGAATAGCAGAGGTGATACGCTCTTCCTGTCGACGCCGCCTAACACCAGAGGAACACTCACGATTACTTCGCGGTGATAAAGTCGTGAGGACACAAAGAGGTAACACAAGCAACTGAACCCAACAAGCGATGTCATCTGGTCTGCAAATCACCTTATCAAGCGCCCCTTTTAGAACTCGCGAAAAACCCAAACGACATTTGGGAGGGATGGATTTCACAGAACGCAATCCCTTAGACCATAAAGTGTCTAGCAGAGCAACATCAAAAGAAAAATGATGTTCTCAAGGCGCATCAGAAGCAGACAGCTCGGAAGTAGGAGCTTGTGGTTTTTGAATCCCATAGAGAATAAAACGAAAAATACCATCCCCAGAATCAGGTGGGTCCACAAAAACAGTACTAGAACCACTGCCATGTCGACACCTAGTACGTTGAGTATGTGTCTTGAAACAATCTCCACATAGCCAAATACCCATACGACGAAAGGTCACCTCAGCCGTAGAAAAAACCTGCAAATTGGTAGTAAGGGAATGACGGGTTACATCCCGCACACTAGAGCAACAATGACGATCCCGTAAGTGAGTGATCAGAGAACTCCTCACCAAACCACGCCCACCTCCATCCTGGCACCCCCTAATACCCACAAATGGGCAATGAAACGTCTCCACAGAAGCCGCCATATCAAAGCACTCCAACCGCACTGAATGTGAAACGGAACCCACCGAAACTGCCAAACTGCCGGAAACAGACACTGACCACCATACAATGACCAAACACCTACACCTACAAGGCCTCAAACACAGTCAAACACTGCCAAACACTTCTAGCACCAAACACTGCCAATCCGACTGACTGAAACTGCTGGAGACTGAAACTGCCTGAAAACGAACGTCACAAATAATAACCGCCTGCTGTACCACCGGAAAACGAACGTCACAAACAAAACCGCCTGCACCACCTACACAACACCGCTTGAAAAACCGCCTGCACCGCCTGAAAAACCTCCTGCAAACGCAGCCCGAAACTCCATGAAAAACCCCCTGCAAACCGCCTGTAAACACCTGATACCACAACCGAAAACCTCCTGCAAACCGCCGGTAGACACCTGATACCACTTGTAAACACAGCCCGAAACCACAAGCAACCACTCGACGAATGTACACCACTTGAGCAAACCAATCGAAGAGTAAAACCGCACCCTTCACACGAACCTGATCAAAACCGTCGAGCACGAAACCAAGAGCAACACAGTCAGATTGCCACGCCTGACACTTGACCACCGTCGCCTGACACGGGACCGCCGACGCCGACGCCGGAGCCTCCGGATGATCGACGTTGAAAGGACCCTAAACGCACGTGAACGTGCCCTAATCGCCTAATTTTCAAAGGATCGACGTTGAAAGGACCCCAGTTCTTCTTCTTCTTATTATTATTATTATTATTATTATTATTATTATTCTTATTATTATTATTATTATTATTATTATTATAATTATTATAATTATTATTATTATTATTATTATTATTATTATTATTATTATTATTATTGTTATTATTATTATTATTATTATTATTATTATTATTATTATTATTAAAGTTGGACGCATACTTCTTCTTTTTCTTTTCATAAAGTTGGATGAGAGTTTAAAAACAAGTTATGATCCCACCATTTTCTGAATGCAAAACCTCAATAGGTGAAAGATAAATGCACCACTTTTAACATTGTTAGAGTGACTATTAGATAGAGACTTGATACTTGAAAGCGTGTCCAAACCTCTTTATCCAATTCCTCGAACATAGATCCAAAGGGATAAACTTGTAATCATTCTCCTCACTTTTGGACGCATACTTCTTCTTTTTCTTTTCCACAACATTGTGCAAGGCCATCCCCAGAGCCAAAGAGTTATCACCCCATACCAACAAAGGGGAAGATGTCGGTCACATCCAAATATGCATCTTTACCTCGGTACCAATTAAACAGTAAAAAGGTCTACATGCCTAATATCCTTCCTAGGAATCCCATGAGAGCCTCCTTACATACCACAATCCCAACTTTGGAGAAAATATCAAAAAGAATATCGCACACCAAATTATGCCTGAACTTCACTCCCACTTCACTAAAGCAGTGGACAATATGATCTCCCCATTGGTCCGTCCTGGGAGCATTGCAACAGAGGTATCATGAGCATATAACATAACACAAACGGAATTGACGATGGTTGATCGTGTTCCCCAGGCCATTAACATGGATGGTAAACAGAAAATCTTGAGCGTGCGGGGCACGAATACAACTAATAACCGCAACCTACCTTGGGCTAAGCATGTACATAGCAACGAGGTTTTTCTCAATGACACCAAAGTAACACTTTGCCATGATTTTCATCATTAAGGGGGCAGAGGATCCAATGGTGAGAGACAGAGAGAGCATCGACGTTGCAAAAAGCATTGAAATCATCAAGAACATTTTGAAAAGAAGAGCCGGAGGAGACAATACTCGTGTTCAACAGAATCTTGACCTGTAGTGTGCTCGTTTGAAGGAGGGAAACAAAAAAATCATAACGGATTACATCCCCAGCAGAAAAGATGCCAAGACCGCCCAACTTGATTAGGAGAGTGGCGAGCCATCATTGCAAGTCACCAAAACCCGACCCTGAAGCAGTAACAATCTTATCCAAGGAGGTACGTAAAGCTTTATCGAACTGAACTTGGGTATCCAAGAAAGACAAGGGGGGGCAAGGTGTAACACACCGAACTCTAATCCAAGAATTAAATCGTACTTAGCAGCGGAATTAACCTAATTTGGTCGGGACATTACCTGCCGTAACTCCCTCTTGGGAATTACAAGGCAACCATCAATCATAAGCTATTAAATCCCAAAATTTATATAATAATCATTTATATTACCAAAATAAAAGTATGTAATTTATTAAAAGTCTTTGAATAAACTATTAAATCCTTAAGCATGAACTACGTGAATATTATTAAAGTGAAATCCTCGCCACTACTCGTTCCCATCGTTCCCAGCAGTACCTAAAACAGAAAACAAAATAACGGTGAGCCGAAGACTCAGTAACGAACTATTCTAGCAACGTAAATTCATTTCAATCCATTTTATTTAATAACACAGGGAGAATAGAATAATGTAAAACATTTTATAAAGTCCTTTATTTAATTCATTTTCAGCTTTAGGGTGCACATGCTAGTCGTGGCAAGTATGACATGGTGGAAAGTCTTCCACGATGGACAGCTGTCCATAAACATGGGGCCTTGGCCTAAAAACATGAGAATCGGATGCCCCATGGGTACATGCATGACCGAGAATCGTAACCTGTGAACATATACTGCCAAACGGACTAGGAATTTCACTTTCATTTATCATGTTTCGTTTAATTTTACATTTTAGTCTTTTTACTTCAGTTGAAGTAACGTAATTCCTTTGGATCATAAGATCAAACATCCTTTCTTTCCTGGTTTCTTATAAACAGCATTTTATAAGAAATTCAATCAATCATCATAGCATTTTATAATCAATCATAAAGAAAAGGAATAATTCCATCAAATCATATTATAATAAATTATTCAATCAAATCACATTGCATTTCCCGCAATTCATAAAACATGTCAAAACATTCAGTTTATAAATCAATCATAACATTGTAATTTCATAAACGCATTTATAAGGGAATTGCGGGTACTAGCAATAGCCGTTACCTCACTTCCACGATTTTGCTAAGGATTTTCCTTGGTTCGTTCGTCCTGAGCTCCGAGTCCAATTTCTTTCAAAATAATGAATGATTGAATTAGTACTAAATCGATCAATAAAAATCAATATTTTGTAAATTATAAATTTTATAAGTAATGAATTTGAAAATAACGAATTTTAATAAAATATAACTTCAAAATTTTAAAGAAATATTATTATTAATCGAATTTGCGATCAAAATACATGTATATTTTATGAATCGATTTTAATAAAAATATTATTTAAATTCCATTTTAATAGATAAAACTAGAATCTTATTTTCATAAAAATTGATAATAAGACCTTAAAAATAATAAATAGTTTTATTAGAAATTAACTAAATTATCAAATTTATTAAGTCATACAAGTTTATAATGAGAAAATCTGAAAATGCAAATTTCAGATCTTAACTTACCAAAGGCCCAATTCAATTGGCCCAACCTTTGGATTTGAGGTAAAAATAAAAACAAAAGTTTTAAAAATTGGATTTCTGTTTTGGTTTTTTGGAGAAGGCACGACAGGGGAAGGGGGTGCACGGCTCAAGGGGGAATGAAGGGGGAAGGAGAGGAAGGGGAGGTGGCTGGGCTTGGTGGTCGTCAACGGGAAGCGCCGGCGTGGCTGGGCGATGCTGGCCGCGTGGTTGCGGTTCGCGGATAAGAGGGAGAAAAAGGAGGGGAGTGCGAGAGGGAACGAGAAAAGGCGGGGCTGAGAGGTGGTTTTGCTGCGTGGTGGTGGTGGTGGTCGACCGGAGAAGCAGAGTGGTAGGGATGGATGCTGGTTGTGGTGGCGTTGGTGGTAGTGCGAGCAAGAACAGAGAAAAAGAAACAGGGGAGGGAGCAGGGGGATTCGTGGGAGAGGAGAAGGGAGACGGTGGGGCGTGTGGTGGTGCTGGCGGGGGTCGAAGGTGGTGGGGGTGGTGTTGATGGTCGGTAGGTGGTAGGCAGTGGTGGCAGACGGAGGTGAATAATGGTGGTTGTGGGTGGTTGTTGGTGTTGGTGATTCAAATCAGAGAAGAACAAAAGAAGTGAGATAAAAATTGGAATTGGTTTTTGACATTGAGATTCAATTCTGAAACTGAAGTTGAATTTGTAAATAGGTGATGTGAAGAAGAAGGAATGAACATGGACTGAATTGAGGGAAGGAAGGGAGTTTTTGTCTTCCTGGTTTTGCGTGGGGAGCAAGGAAATAAAGCAGACATTTCTTTTTTTTTTTATAATAATTTCACAATATTTGGCAAAATTCAGAAATTGTAATTAATTTTCAGAAATTGCTAAAAATAAAAAATGTTTAATTAAAATAATTCCTTAAAAATAAATAAATTATCGTTAACGAAAAATACTTAATTTTAGTTTATAAATTTATCGTTTAAAATAAATCGTAAAAATGATTAAAATAACGAAATTCGATTATTCATAATTTAATTAAAACGAAATCAAGTTAATAAATATTTTTAATTTTAATAAATCGAATTTAAAATTTCGGGGTATTACATTCTTACCCCCTTAGAAAAAGTTTCTTCCTCGAAACTGGAGTTCAGTCGAACTTGCCATTCTTAAAATCATACGAGTCATATTTAACCGTTTTATTCGTCATTCACTAATTGAAAACATATCATAACCAATCATTTGATTTCACGCATAAGCATCGTTGATACATTTCATATTCACGGAAAACATAGTGATTCGTTCATAATTTCGTTCTTAAGCGACTATTTGAAGATGTTTCGCTTTCATTTGTTATTGGGCTCCTTTGCTGCATGAGTCTTGTCGTTGACTTTCATTACTTGATTCGTTTTGATTTCGATCTTCTATCTTTTCTTCTACATTAAATAATCTTATTAACTACGTTCGTTGCAGGGGTTCGAGTCCAATCATGTGACTAGGAATACATCGCTAGGCATATGACTTTGTTAGTTATCTTTTATATTCTAAGTCGACAAACCTCGGATTTTGTTGATAATGCTAAGCCATCGAGCGTGCCTTTACTAGAAACAATCTAGCTCGCAAAAAACTTAGTTCAGACTACCTGGTTTTACTGACAAATCATTTTGTCGATATTCCATTCTCAATTACATTGCATTCCTCAATCATTCATAATTCTTTTCGAACTTCATAACATTCATTGATATCGTCAACCATATTGACAACTTAATTCTGGATAACTTATTTGTTGTACAATCCTCAAAGCTTCATGTGTAAACTCAATTTCATATTTTTCACCATAAATCTTGTTGGGTCCCGCATATTATTCTTGCATAACTTTAAAATTTCTAGCTTAGCTTCCCTAACATATCTGATCCACAAAACAATCATTATGAAGGGTGCGGAAAGGTAACTCGAAAATCAACCATAACTTGAACGCTTTGAAACCTTGAATAACCTTGATTTAATTTGTGATTCGCCACTTATACAATACGAACTCGTGCTCTTTCGGTACTTTATCATTCAACCTTATTGATAGACCAATTATTGATAACTTCTTAGCTTTCTTAATAGAGGCATATCAATCATCCTTTAGTCCTTCAACATGCATTTCTTTGATTTCACTTTAACACAATGATGTTCAACATTCTCTCGCCTAAGTCAAATTCTTTCAACAATGGAGGCTCAACCCAAATCACGTGACTCGGTCCTTGAACATGGCCTGGTTGAGGTCTCTACATATACTCAAAATATGCGGTAAATACTTTAGCATAGATTAGTCTAGGTTGTTCACCCTAGATTACCATTTCATAGCCTTCGAAACTACTTTCTTGCCAACTTGACATATTTAAAACTTCGCGAACTCCTGTATTTCCCTCAAATTTGTTCCTTAGGGTTTTACATATATAATTCTTAAACTATCCGTAGGTAGGTTTACTAAATATATCGAAGCACGGGTCTTAAATATGATTCATCAAGATCTCACATATAATTGATAATCCCAAAATAATTTCAGTTAACTTTATGGTATTTGGTTTACAACCTCTAGTATATTTTAATAGCTCAACGAACCTTCAAAAATACTTTTAAACTAATTCCATTGATACCAGATATATGACACATAATGGTAACTTATCTTGATCCTCTATAATACTCATACATTATCGTTTCTTGCACATAAGATCGGGGTTCCCAAGTGACTTCTTTATGTTATCGTTCTTCAAATGATTACCTCAAATCAACTCATCTCACGACACAATGATAGGGTGAAACCCAAAATCTTGTTTTCTCTAAAGGGGTCTATCATATATTCTCCTTGAAATATATTCACGCACTTGCTATAGGCATCTAAAATGTTCCTTTCCCTAGTTGTCTGATAAAATTTTCAATTCCGACCTTTTATCTCTTAGTCATTGGAGTAATTTACTCTTATTCTCACATACGCATAAATGTCAATCTTCTTCATAATCTCCAACCTAACATCCTTTCATTACATCCTCTAAATATGCCTGAACTTTCAGGTTACTTAGTACTCATTATCCTACCCATGTCAACCTATTTGGTATAAACTCTAAACATGTATGATAATAAATGAAGGAATATCAACGAGTATCACACACAATAATTAGAAAAGAGAATGACAAGGACCGTTGGTAACATTTCTGCCTTTTTCATGCGGTGTTGTCATAGAATCTACTCCAATCATGGCTTTTTCTGAGGAATGCTAACAATGTTGTTGGTTCCATGTTCATTGTCAATAGACGATCTTTTAGTACGTGTAGCTGATGGTGATAGCTCAAAATAATCTCGAATCTAATGGTCATGACTTCCACAACGATCATTAATTTGTTACTATCGCAAATCCTTAATAATTCACAGTTGGCCTCGTTACTAACGCACTTAAACATTTCCTTTATTCTTAATGAACACAGATTTCATGTCTTACATATCATCTTGGTTGGCTCAGAAAAAGGTAGACTTTGACTCAAAGCATCTACAATAACATTAGCTTTTCTAGTAGAGTATTGTATACCAAGATCATAAGTAAGGTAGTTCTATTCAGGGGCTTTAAGTTGGCGAAAAGCATCATCTACGACTTTCCTTTTCCATTTTGACACATCCTATTCCATGTTTAGAAGTATTACTATAAACAACAAATCTCTCAGTTGCAGATGGAAGGCAAGGTGATAGGCAATGGTGATACATCTCTTAAGTTCTCGAATTGCAGATTCACAACCATCATTCCCCATAAATTTGATATTCTTTCTGACCAATCGGATTGTGGGTAAGGCAACCTTAGAGAAATCTTAAATAAATCTTCGATAATCTCCAGCTAAACCCATAAAACTTCATACTTGAGGGACATTGGTTGGTCCAGGATATTCCACAATTTCTTTTACTTTCTCATAACTTACGGATACACCTATCTCAGAAATAATATGACCTAAAACGATATTTCCTTAAGCCAGAATTTACACTTTGACAACTCAGCACATAATTTGTTTTCAATCAACATATCTAACACTTTCCTCAGATTCTCCTCATGTTCCTCATTACTCTTAGAATATACCCAAAATGTCATCAATGGAAACAACCACAAACTTATCAAGGTATGGTTGAAAAAAAATATGGTTCATCAAATCCATAAATACAGCTGGCGCATTGGTTAATCCAAATGGCATCACAACAAACTTATGTTAATCATAGTTGTATCTAAAGGTTGTCCTTGGAATATCCTCAAGTTTAATGCAAGGTTTATCGTACTACGACCTCAAATATATTCTTGAAAATATATCTGCACTTCGAAGTTGGTCAAACAGATCATCGATGAGGGGTAATAATATTTGTTCCTAATAATAATCTCGTTTAATCCTTTATAGTCTATGCATAACCTCAAAGTTCCACCATTTTTCCTAACAAATATGATAGGGATCCCAAAAGTGAAGCACTCAGTGGAATATACTCTTGTCCAAGTAAATCATCTAATTGTTTCTTCAATTCTTTGCAACTCAGTTGTTGTCATTCTATAGGTTCTTTAGGAATCGGGGTGGATCTTGTGATTACTTTAATGCTAAAGTCTAATTCTCTCGGTGGAGGCATACTAGGTTTCTTTTCTGGAAAACATATTCACAAACGATAGCTGTGTCAGTGGGTGGTGTTCGACAACACTACAAGGATAACCAGAAAAACTCACCATCAGTCATTAGGGGTTTTCAAAGCAGAGACAATTTGAATCGTTGGTTTTCTTCACTAACTTTTGGGACGAAATCCTATCCTCATTTTCCATTTCGGTCACACTATGCCCCAAACAATTAATGTTAGCTTCATACTCAGTCAGCCAATTCATTCCCATAAATTACATCAAACTAGATAGGTCGAAGGCTATTAAGTCAGCTAGAACCCAACTTTCTCTAATCACCATAGAACAATTTCTATGTCAAATTTTCTCTACTAAGAAAGAAAACATTCATAAGTCATCGACAAGGGCATAATACTCGTGGGTAACGTGGTTATCATGTAAACATGGCGCTCGTTGCGAGCCCTTGGGAACATCATTCATAGCCTCGATAGACAACATTCGGCATAATAGGTCTCAACAAATTGAAGCAATTAAATCATAGAAAATAAGCCCTTTTATCCCGTTCCTACGCTCACACTCATATTCAATTTTTAACTTAATTAACATGATTTTAGAAAATTCTTTTTAACCAATTACTTAAAACTCTTTGCTTGAAGCCTAATGAATTCTGTTACGTGCAAAACCCGCAAGGTTTAGCACTTATGGTCCAGAACCTTGGCTCTGAATACCAAACTGTAACACCCCGACCTCTAATCCAAGAATTAAATCGTACTTAGCAGCGGAATTAACCTAATTTGGTCGGGACATTACCTGCTGTAACTCCCTCTTGGGAATTACAAGGCAACCATCAATCATAAGCTATTAAATCCCAAAATTTATATAATAATCATTTATATTACCAAAATAAAAGTATGTAATTTATTAAAAGTCTTTGAATAAACTGTTAAATCCTTAAGCATGAACTAGGTGAATATTATTAAAGTGAAATCCTCGCCACTACTCGTTCCCATCGTTCCCAGCAGTACCTAAAACAGAAAACAAAATAACGGTGAGCCGAAGACTCAGTAACGAACTATTATAGCAACGTAAATTCATTTCAATTCATTTTATTTAATAACACAGGGAGAATAGAATAATGTAAAACATTTTATAAAGTCCTTTATTTAATTCATTTTCAGCTTTAGGGTGCACATGCTAGTCGTGGGAAGTATGACATGGTGGAACGTCTTCCACGATGGACCGCTGTCCATAAACATGGGGCCTTGGCCCGAAAACATGAGAGCCTTGGCTCAATGGGCGGATGCCCCATGGGTACATGCATGACCGAGAATCGTAACCTGTGAACATATACTGCCAAACGGACTAGGAATTTCACTTTCATTTATCATGTTTCGTTTAATTTTACATTTTAGTCTTTTTACTTCAGTTGAAGTAACGTAATTCCTTTGGATCATAAGATCAAACATCCTTTCTTTCCTGGTTTCTTATAAACAGCATTTTATAAGAAATTCAATCAATCATCATAGCATTTTATAATCAATCATAAAATAAGGAATAATTCCATCAAATCATATTATAATAAATTATTCAATCAAATCACATTGCATTTCCCGCAATTCATAAAACATGTCAAAACATTCAGTTTATAAATCAATCATAACATTGTAATTTCATAAACGCATTTATAAGGGAATTGCGGGTACTAGCAATAGCCGTTACCTCACTTCCACGATTTTGCTAAGGATTTTCCTTGGTTCGTTCGTCCTTAGCTCCGAGTCCAATTTCTTTCAAAATAATGAATGATTGAATTAGTACTAAATCGATAAATAAAAATCAATATTTTGTAAATCATAAATTTTATAAGTAACGAATTTGAAAATAACGAATTTTAATAAAATATAACTTCAAAATTTTAACGAAATATTGTTATTAATCGAATTAGCGATCAAAATACATGTATATTTTATGAATCGATTTTAATAAAAATATTATTTAAATTCCATTTTGATAGATAAAACTAGAATCTTATTTTCATAAAAATTGATAATAAAACCTTAAAAATAATAAATAATTTTATTAGAAATTAACTAAATTATCAAATTTATTAAGGCATACAAGTTTATAATGAGAAAATCTGAAAATGCAAACTTCAGATCTTAACTTACCAAAGGCCCAATTCAATTGGCCCAACCTTTGGATTTGAGGTAAAAATAAAAACAAAAGTTTTAAAAATTGGATTTCTGTTTTGGTTTTTGGGAGAAGGCACGACAGGGGAAGGGGGTGCACGGCTCAAGGAGAAATGAAGGGGGAAGGAGAGGAAGGGGAGGTGGCTGGGCTTGGTGGTCGTCAACGGGAAGCGCCGGCGTGGCTGGGCGATGCTGGCCGCGTGGTTGCGGTTCGCGGATAAGAGGGAGAAAAAGGAGGGGAGTGCGAGAGGGAACGAGAAAAGGCGGGGCTGAGAGGTGGGTTTGCTGCGTGGTGGTGGTGGTGGTCGACCGGAGAAGCAGAGTGGTAGGGATGGATGCTGGTTGTGGTGGCGTTGGTGGTGGTGCGAGCAAGAACAGAGAAAAAGAAACCGGGGAGGGAGCAGGGGGATTCGTGGGAGAGGAGAAGGGAGACGGTGGGGCGTGTGGTGGTGCTGGCGGGGGTCGAAGGTGGTGGGGGTGGTATTGATGGTCGGTAGGTGGTAGGCAGTGGTGGCAGACGGAGGTGAATAATGGTGGTTGTGGGTGGTTGTTGGTGTTGGTGATTCAAATCAGAGAAGAACAAAAGAAGTGAGATAAAAATTGGAATTGGTTTTTGACATTGAGATTCAATTCTGAAACTGAAGTTGAATTTGTAAATAGGTGATGTGAAGAAGAAGGAATGAACATGGACTGAATTGAGGGAAGGAAGGGAGTTTTTGTCTTCCTGGTTGTGCGTGGGGAGCAAGGAAATAAAGCAGACATTTCTTTTTTTTTTATTTTTTATTTTTTTATAATAATTTCACAATATTTGGCAAAATTCAGAAATTGTAATTAATTTTCGGAAATTGCTAAAAATAAAAAATGTTTAATTAAAATAATTCCTTAAAAATAAATAAATTATCGTTAACGAAAAATATTTAATTTTAGTTTATAAATTTATCGTTTAAAATAAATCGTAAAAATGATTAAAATAACGAAATTCGATTATTCATAATTTAATTAAAACGAAATCAAGTTAATAAATATTTTTAATTTTAATAAATCGAATTTAAAATTTCGGGGTATTACACAAGGTCTAAAAGCATAAGACAATTTCAAGACCCCCACGCAATTGCGGAGAAGAAGGAGATCACACTGGGGTCCATTAACTATTAAATGTCTCCATTAAGGCGATGATTTTAGAGACCCTTTTCAAAGCCAGATCCCGACATAAGCCCACATCCAAACTCCTTGAACCACCAAGAAGTTTAACACCATTACACGGGCGAGAGATATTTATTGGAAAAAGAACATCCACCCTACCTCTTAGATCCTCCACGGGCCAGAAAAGTTTAGTCTTGTCCACATTCAGGAACAAACCACGAGCCGACCAATCAGTCTTGATGATGTCAAGCGCCTTGGCAACCATGAGGGTATCTCCTACAATAGTACCTGTAGACGCCTACATTTGTCTGTAGGGACGAAGCGGTGTGTTCGATGATGAAACTAAACACTACTTGACTAAGCTTTCCTAAACATGCGACGAACAACCTATGACTGACTGAAAATCCTGAAAAACATATTTCCATTTTAAGTAACTGCTATTTATAGTAACTGCTATGCTTAACTGCTGCCCGAAATAGTAACCGTATAAGATAAGTTTTCAAGTGATCGCATTGCATTACAATTTATACTTGTAGAAAGGATAGAAGTTTCTTTCCAACAAATATCCTTAAAGGAGATAAAACTAGAAAACTGGAAGTAAAACACTAGTGCTGGAAAATTCTAGCGTTAGGCACACATGCGTCCCAATTATTCCAGCGCACCAAAGCCAGCGCCACTATATTCTGGCGCTACAGTTTGGTTCTCACCCAATCACAACAAAGATAAAGTTTTGAACAGTTTTCCATGACTCAGCATGAACCATATCTAGCGCCACCTTTGGTAGCGCTGGAATATTATAGCGCTCCTGATCAGAGCGCTGGAATTTTATAGCGTTGCTAGTTGCTGTTCAACGAACTTCTATCTTTTCCAATATCTATCTTATTCTGGTCTGTTACAATATAAATAGACCCTCTGAAATCTAGAAAATAACAAACAATCCCCACATAATACCCTAAGCGTGAGTATTGACCGAAGCTTCTCTTTGTGTCGTACCTGCGATGGCCTGCCGTATTAACACACTGTTAAGCGGATCCTGCCCGCACGACTGCTCGATCTAGTCTAAATACTGCCGAAGTTTTGACCAAACCTCTAGCCTAAACACAAAAACTCTGGAAGAAACCCACCCCATAATCAGTCAGTTACCAGGAAGTTCGAACGCTAAAAGGGAAGCTAAAAAAGTCACGTGGTTAGTTTTCCTGAGAACCGCAGTATAGCCTACGCTATACTGTAACCTGAAATCTACTTTTTACTGCTTTCCTCACCATATAAATCTTTTCACATAATCTTCTTGATATATTAATCACGCCTAAATAAGATAATCTTTGGACAAACCGGTTTATTCCTAAGTACCTTGAATTAATCTAAATCACTCCTCGACGTTGTTTAGTTAATTATCCGTGCATTAAAATCAAATCAGATTAGTAATGGAGTCTAACTCATGTTCCTTTCGCCGTCGCACTGAACTAGTAAGGACCACCGCGTGGGATAATACTAGGCACTCCGCGTATTAGTAAACGTCCCTTAAACTCTCAATCTCTACTCCGCTGGATGTATGTTAAGCGTTCTCCATAATAGGGTTCACAAGGAAACCTATGGCCGTTGTGACTGAAATATGTTTGCACTCCATGCATATTAAGATAACCGGATTTTGTCAGTTTTCTTCAATGTAGTAGTAAAACTGAATGATGACTCCTTAAGACTAGTAAAAAGAGGCTAATGCCCACACTTAGCTCCTATTTACTTAATATATTGCCACATCTAGAGGGGAAAGTCATGCGGGCCATATTCTTTAAATGCCCGTCGTATTTTTCGACCCCCCTCACAGTGGCGTCTCCACTGGGGACAATATTGAAATAATCTATGCAAGTAGTGCGTCAATGAGGAAGCCGTATAGCATAAATCGAACGCTACTCCACAATTATTTCCTTATTAAGTTGGGACGACCTGAATATTCAATGTGACGAATGATCGCGACTGAACCGCATACCTAATCTTGGCTTCCTTTGCATGTTTCATCTCAGAAGTTGAGACTAAGGACACCTATCAGGCCGGGGGGTGCACGCGCTTCGGATGTTGTCCACTCGGAACGTTTGCAATGTAGCACATCCACCCAAATTAAACCGTTTTTCTCCTAAGTCCTTTCATGATATATGCCACTCCATCACGTATCAGATAGGCTTTGATAAAATTCGTCATGAACCGGACTACTTTGACACGGGCCTGTTGGGGAATTGGCGATAGGTTTGGTACACTTTTGACACCCATCCTATTATACCTTAGAGACTAGCATAAAACTAAATTCACATTGTATTTGAATCCATGCTTGTTGTTAGTTTCGTGATGAAATCTTATGTGTTATGTGAAACTAATCAACCAGACACTTAGTTTAAGGTCAACAACGCTGTCAAAATAACCAAAACGCTTAAAAACAAAAAAAAACGAATAAAAGCAACGAATTATGAAATCGGAATTTTATATTTCGCAGCCCTGGAAAAAGCGCCAAAACATTCCAACGCTATCCAGGGCTACGCTACAAATTTCCAACGCGCACCAAAGGGCGCTAAAAATTTGTAGTGCATACTGCATAAACAATCAAAACAGAAATCAGGCATTGCGCTGCATGCTGCAGCGCTACAAAATTTAAGCGATATTTTGTTCTTTTCGTGCAATCAAGTCAATAAATTTGAATCCTTAAAGAATAAAGTTGGATATTTGTGCGACCAATTAAAGGGACTAAAATACGCATCTGCCTCAAAGAATTACGTAAGTCTGGCTGAAAATACCCACCTTAAAGCATGCATATTCAAAATTGGTTGATTGTTAAGGGTTATACGGAAGCAAGATTTTAAACCGATAGAGATGATTCTAGATCACAGCTTGGTTTTGTGTTCTGCCTTAATGGAGGAGCAGTAAGCTGGAAAAGTGCTAAACAAAGCACTATTGCGGATTCTACAACTGAAGCCGAGTACATTGCTGCCTCAGAATCAGCAAAGGAAGTTGTTTGGATTCGGAAGTTCATTGAATAACTTGGGGTTATCCCCTCCACAAAGGGACCAAAGGCTTTATATTGCGATAATAGTGGAGCCATTGCCAGGCAAAGGAGCCTAGGAGCCTCCAGAAGTCCAAGCACGTACTGCGGCGATTTCACATACATCTAGAAATCATTAACCGAAAAGAAATCGAGATTTGCAAGGTTGGAACTGACGACAACGTCGCGGATCCATTGACTAAACCGTTGCCACAAGTGAAGCACATCGCACATATAACAACCATGGGAATCAACCATGTTGGAGAATGGATTTGATTTTCTAAGTTTTTTTTAGAACATTTGTTAGATCAATGTTTAAAAAAATTGGTTTAAATATTTTATATTTATGAAATTCCTTATTTCATATTCATTTAATTTTGGTTTAGTATTAAATGAAAAAGTCCAAGTGATTAAAAGCATTCAAATGTGATGCCAAGATGGATTCTTTGACAAAGAAACACCCATAAGAGAACTTGAATATTGAAGTCACAAAAGGATCCCTAATCTAGGTCATTGAAAGGTTGGACAACCAATGACTAATGAAGTTTAAATTGCAAGTAGGTTTATAGTTTAGTTTCTTGAACTAGATGGAATTGGTATGTCAGAAATCATTTGCTTAGATACTTATTGAATCTCGTGTCGGATTGACCATGAGAACACTTCAATAGATTAAAGTCATTTTATATGTCGTTCTCATTAATGGTGATTAAAACCATTCCTAAAACATGAGTAATTTGAAGGAAATGTGTCCTTCACCCAAGTTGCATAAGTCTAATACCAAGGTTCAGATTAATTACGAACAATTAATTCAGTGAGATCAAGTGATCGGAACAGCTAGCTGGAGCAATGCTTTCGATCAGTGAGTTCTAATCTATATTAGGGTCACAACTTACTCTTGACTGAACCTATAAGGTTACACCAATGGCATGTAACAGATCCCCGGATTAAATGATTCGGAAATTCATTTATAGATTTTCGGGAATTAGTTCGGAAAGACATAAATATACGATATGACGTTGGATCGGAATCGTATATCGTATCACGAATATTCGTAAGCTAGGAGAAACGAATAATCGTATAGTACGACGGTGATTCGTCAAGTACGATACGATAAACAATAGCCGTAAGGCGTTGGTCGTGAATACGAGCCGAGATGAGGCTGCCGGTGTAGGGGAATACAGTTAAACATAATAACATGTGCGGAACAATCCCCAAAGCTAGGAAACATGTATAAAGCACAGATTAAGCAAACTTACATTCGAAGCGTGGTTTCCACAATAATCCGTCAACGAACACGAACAAAGAACTCCACTTGTCGTTCCTCTACTTGGTTCACCGACACGATCAGATCCGTCTTGATTATCGTAGCTTAGACAATCAATCAAGAGATTTGCTTTTTGGGATGAACACACTATGGAGGCACAAAGATAATTAGGGTTCTCTATTTTCTCCTAGGGTTGTGTGTAATCTGAATTGTGTATTGCAGTAGTTGCAGTAGTCCTTACGATTGCCGCGTTTCATGACTATGAAATATGGCAAATGGCTGTCAAAACTGCCTTCTTGAATGGTGTTCTTGAAGATACTGTGTTTATGACGCAGCCGAAGGGTTTTATCGATCAAAAGAATCAAGGAAAGGTATGCAAGCTTAAGAAATCCATCTATGGATTAAAGCAGGCATCAAGGAGCTGGAATAAACGATTTGATAAAGCAGTCAATAAGTTTGACTTTATCAAGAATCAGGACGAATCTTGTGTATACAAGAAAGTCAGTGGGAGTAAAATTGCATTCATAGTCTTGTATGTAGACGACATACTGCTTATTGGAAACAACATTCCTATGTTGGAGTCTGTAAAGACTTAGCTTGGAAAGTGTATCTCAATGAAAGACTTAGGAGAGGCAGAATACATATTGGGCATCAAGATCTATAGAGATAGATCTAAGAGAATAATTGGACTAAGCCAGAGCACTTACATTGACAAAGTGCTAGCTAGGTTCCATATGATGGAAGCCAAGAGGCTATCTACCCATGACATATGGCACATATCTAAGCAAGACTTAGTGTCCCAAGACATCTGATGAGAATAAAAAGATGAGTGGAATTCCTTACGCTTCGGCTAATGGATCCATCATGTATGCGATGATTTGTATAAGGCCGGATGTTTCGTTTGCATTGGACTGCTGCCAAGAATATCCTAAAGTACCTGAAAAGGACTCAGGATCAGTTTCTGGTCTATGGTGGTACAAATGAGTTGATTGTTAAAGGCTATACGGATGCAAGCTTTCAAACCGACATAGATGATTTCAGATCACAGTCTAGTTTTGTGTTCTGCTTCAATGGCGGAGCAGTAAGCTGGAAAAGTGCTAAGCAAAGCACTATTGCGGATACTACAACTAAAGCCGAGTACATTGGTGCCCCAGAAGCAGCAAAGGAAGCTGTTTGGATTCGAAAGTTCATCGTAGAACTTGGGGTTGTCCCCTCCATTAAAGGACTAATGGCTTTGTATTGCGACAATAGCGGAGCCATTGCCCAGGCAAAGGAGCCTAGGAGCCACCAAAAGTCCAAGCACGTACTGCGGCGATTTCACATACTTCGAAAAATCGTTGATAGGAAAGAAATCGAGATTTGCAAGGTTGGAACTGACGACAACGTCGCGGATCCATTGACTAAACCGTTGCCACAAGTGAAGCACAACGTACATGTAGCAACCATGGGAATCAAGCATATTGGAGAATGGCTTTGATTTTCTAAGTTTTGTTTTAGAACATCTGTTAGATCTGTGTATAAAAAAATAGGTTTAACCATTTCATATTTATGAAATTCTTTATTTCATATTCATTTAATTTGGTTTAGTATTAAATGAAAAGTCCAAGTGATTCAAAACATTCAAATGGGATGTCAAGATGGATTCTTTGACAAAGAAACACCCATAAGTGAACTTGAATATTGAAGTCACAAAGGATCCCTAATCCAGGTCGTTGAAAGGTGGACGGCCAATGACTAATGAATATTAGATTGCAAGTAGATTTGTAGTTCAGTTTCTTGAACTAGATTGACTGGATGTCAGAATCTTTTGCATAGATACTTATTGGATCTTGTATCGGAATGGACATTGGAACACGTTAAGATATTAAAGTCATGTCATAAGCAGTTCTCATTAATGGTGATTAGAACCATTCCTCAGAACATGAGTAATCATGATTTTTCGTTTGAGAATTAGTTCGCTCTAATACTCGCTAAACGTCGCACCGTAAAAGGAGGCTATTAAAGCAGTTATTGGGCGTACTATGAATCAAAGTGAGTGTTCATAGATTGTAAGAATGCATTGTCCTCCTATCTTTGATAGGACATGGTGTTTTTGTGTAACAAGGCCTCTTGGAGAGGTAGATACTGTGAAAATGCATGGCCGTGCTCAGAATGGCCAATGCACACTTGTCTGAATGACAAGTGCGAGACTGAAGGAAATGTTTCCTTCACCCAGGGTGCATTAGTCTAATACCAAGGTTCAGATTAATTAAGAACAATTAATTCAGTGAGATCAAGTGATCGGAACAGCTAGCTGGAGCAATACTTTCGATCAGTGAGTTCTAATCTTTATTAGGCTCACAGCTTACGCTTGAGTGAACCTACAAGGTCACACCAATGGCATGTAACAGATCACTGGATTAAATGAATCGGAAATTTTTTTAATAGCTTTTCGGGAATTAGTTCGGAAAAACATAAATAGACGATATAACGTTGGATCGGAATCATATATCGTATTGCGAATATTCGTAAGCTAGGACAAACGAATAATCGTATCGTATGACGGTGATTCGTCAAGTACGATAAACATTGGTCGTGAATACGAGCCGAGACGAGGCTTTCGGCTCATCGAGCTAAGCGCGCATGCGCGCAAGATCCAACGAGCCAGCAGCTCGCCTGCAGCGAGGAGCCAGCCCGCAAGGCATGTCCGTGTGCGCGCGCAAAAAGCAGCAAGGCAACATACAAAGAAGCGAGGCCCAAAGCCCATGGCTACGATGCCCGCATGTGCGCTGCTGTGGGCTTTGGTGCGTGTGTGTGGCCGGTTGAGGCCTTGTGCCTTGGCCGGTCATGTTATAACTTTAGGGTTATAACACACCACCATTCACTTATGTTTTTCCAACCCTACAATATTCTAATTCTACATAAGTTCAGTTTTGCCTCCATTCATACTGTTCTTCCCAAAAGATAAAAGCTCTTGAGCATTGTCTAAGCTACATATCTCAAGACGGATCTGAACGTGTCGGTGAACCAAATAGAGGAACGACAATTGGAGTTCTTTGTTCTTGTTTGTGAATCGATAAACTAGGGAAAACATGCTTCGAATGTAAGTTTGCTTAATCTATACTTTATACATGCTTCCTGGATTTGGGGATTGTTCCGCACATGTTAATATGTATTTAAGTGTATTCCCCTACATAATTATGATTACTCGTTTGAAGAGTAGTTCGCTTTAATGCTCGCTAAACGTCGCACCATAAAAGGAGATTATAAAAGCAGTACTCAAGCGTATTATGAATCAAAGTGAGTATTTATAGATTAAATGATTCGATTGTCCACATATCTTTGATATAATATGGTGTTGTTGTGTAACAAGGCCTCTCGAAGAGTTAGATACTGTGAAAATGTATGGTCGTGCTAAGAATGGTTAAGGCACAACCTTCTGTAAAACTTTAACAATTGAACTCAGTAATCCGAGAAATACTTCTGGACCTAATAAGGATGACTTGGATCTTACCTTATGTTCAGCAAGTAACACTAAGCGACAAACGAATGCGAATGCACACTTGTCTAAAGGACAAGTGGGAGATCGAAGGAAATATGTCCTTCACCCAATGTGCAATAGTCTAATACCAAGGTTTATATTAATTACTAATAATTAATTCAGTAAGATCAAGTGATCGGAACAGCTAGCTGGAGCAATGCTTTCGATCAGTGAGGTCTAATCCTAATTAGGCTCACAATTTACTCTTGACTGAACCTACAAGGTAACACCAATGACTGGAATGAAGGAAATAATTCCCTTGGTTCAAGTTTGCATTTAATGCTAAGTCTAATAAATGCATTTCAGTATTAATTAAGCAAGTTAATTATTCAGTTAGATCAAGTGATCTGAATGCCTAGCTAGAGGCCGCTTCAGTTCAAGTGGAATTAATATTATTAATGTCACAACTTACTCTTGACTGAACCCGTAGGGTCACACAAATAGTATGTGAACGGATCAAGTATTTAGTTGAATATTATATTCAATAAATACTCTAATTATGGATATTCGGAAATGATGGATGTTGGTTTCAGTGGGAGCTAAACAAACTGTCAAAACGCAAAAAAAGAATATTTGCCGGAAATGAAGATATTATCGGAAACGGAAATATGGTTCATAACGGAAATATAAATATTATTGAAGTCGAAGATATTACCGGAAACGGAAATATGGTTTGTATCGGAAATATTAATCGGAAATAGAAATATTGTCGGAATCGGAAATATTACCAGAAACAGAAATATTATCTCAATTAGGAATATTGTCAGAATCGAAAATATTGTCGGAATCAGAAATATTATCGGAAACATAAATATTTTTCGAATTAGAAAGAAATTTCGGAATTGGAAAAACAAAACGGAAGCACGAAATGAACGATAAACCATTACACGAAGTAATGGCCCATCACTCGATGAGCCAAGCGCAGCGCCAAGCACCAAGGCCTAGCGCCAACGCAAGCACGCCAGGCACAAAGGCCTAGCGCGCCAGCGCCAACGCACAGGCCCAGCGCCCAGCGCGAAGCTGTTCAGGTCGTGTGCGGGCTATGCGTTGCTTGGCCCATGGCACCAAGCTTGCTCGGAAGGCAAGAATTCTTGGGCCACAAGGCTGTGTGCACACATGACCAAGCTAGTCGGTTTGCTTACCTTGCAAGCAGCCGGCCAGCGCTAGCATTTTAGGAAAATTGGTTTTTGGTATATTTCCAAGACTTTCCTAGGGTTCTGGTTCCTAGATTTTTTTTCCTATTTTCTATAAATACATGGCCTATGGACATGTACAATACACAACAATTGAAGCACAATTCAATACACTTTGCCTATCACCTAAAAGTGAGATCCCGAAATCATAAACCTTAAATTATATCCTAGTTGGTACAATCTAAGGAGGATCCGAACATGCTGTGGAATTTCTACGAAGGGACGACGTTTGGCGTTCTAACTTGTTCTTGTTCGGTTCGGGAGCAGCTAGGGAAGGCACACATCACAAAGTGTGTTCACTAAATTATGCTAAATGATTATGTGCATTTATTTGGGATTCTGGCATTTATGATTTTCCGCATGACATTAGATTGTTCATAACCTAACGGTGGTATCACGAGCCTCTAATTAATTGCATAATCATTTAAATTAATATGGATTAATCTTATAAATTTGCAAAGAATGAAAGGGGTGAATTAATTTGGAATAAATAATTGCAAATTCATGCGATTATTAATTAATATGTTCGTAGGATTTTCGGCAGTTTTGTCAATAATGCTAGGAATATTATGTTTTATAGTGAATTCCACATGTAAACGGCGTTTTCAAATTTTCACGAACGCAAAATTCCTAAATTCAAAGCCTAACTATGACTTTTCGGAAGTTTTAGTTTTTCGAATGTATAATTATAATTTTAATGATGTTAAAAACTAATTTTTGCGAATCTTGTTTAATAATCTTGAGGTAATAAAAGACCCAATGCATAAGATTAACAATTTTAAGTTTTAAATTCATTGATTATGCTACCTAATTTGTAATTATAATTAATTTGTTGAATTTCAAATAATTCAGAATTTGTTTTGATTTTCATTATTAATTAGTAATTTAATTGGGATCTTATGACAAAAGCACAACCTAAAATTTGTTAAAGTTTGAATCTTTAAAATTTTATGAAACCTAATTCTAATCCCTAAAGTATATCAAAAATTATTTTAATTAAGGAATTTTCGATTAATCACCTAAAATTTTATGAAATTAATACGATTTATTAATTTGACATAAATTTTGAAATATTAAAATATTGATTTTATAAATGTTCACAAATTGCACGCACGAATCAATGGAAGCCTAGTGTTACCTGTAGACATCTAAATCGTGTCTCCCCACTGGGATGATGACGATACCATTATCCGTGCGGAAATTCCAATTGCTAAGAACGCTTCCAAAATCCAAGAGCCAAAATCCAATTCCCGAGGCAGTTCCCCTTCCGGAACTCGGTACAAAATACAATTTTCTAAAATCAATTTCAAAATCCAAGTACAATCTCACCCAATGGACTATCCCATTGGTTTTACAAGGCCTTTTCCAGTCAAAATAACACTAAGCAACCCAAATTCGGGCGCCGACCCACAAAACCGAGCAAGCCAGGCCTCGTCCCGTAAAACTGAAATTTAAAAACCCGAAACGGCTTGTTTTTAGACTCAAATCAAGTCTTAACCCCCAAGCAAACACTAGGTGCCAAACTTCGTACAAATCGTACGAAGGTACACCAATACAAGACAAAGTAAGGACGGAGCCCACGTCCTTGTTTTGGCAGCATCTGCGCCACGTCAGTAGCGTCTAGCGCTGGTGCTGAGCTGGAAGCCGGCATTGGCTGGCGTTTAGCAGAAAATCCTCCTATAAATACCCTTAATTCTAAGAATTAAGGGAGGCAAAATCGAAACATAACGTCGTAATACAAAAATTTCCCCTCAAATCAAAATCCAAAAATCCTCCAAAATCTCATGCAATATTTCAAGCTCTAAGCAATTGGGAGCTCTAAAAGGAATTCTTGCCTAAGCCTAAATAGGTAATTTCGAATCCCACCATATTCAATCATGTTTCTTTGATTTTCCTATTTCAAAAATGATTACTAAGTTGGCATTTTTAACAATAAAGATGTCACTTACAACAATCTTACATTTCTTTCAAAATCCAAACTTTATGTGATACAAAATACAAACTTTCGAGATTCAATGATGTTCATGGTTGTTTGTAATCACTTCCTTGAACTAGAATCACCATCAAAATATGGAGTAATCAAAGATGATACCTTTCTAATGTTTAAAGGTTTAGTCTTTGAGATTCAAGACTCCACTTTTCAAATTTCAAGTTCAAGTTTCAAGATCCAAGGATGTTTAGGGTTGTTCATAATCACTTCCCTAAAACTAGGATCATTTCAAAGTAAGAGCTCATCAAAGATCTAACCTTTTCAACATTAAAAGGCCCGATCTTTGAGTTTCAAGTCTCTTAATTTCAATATTTCAAGTTTCGAGTTCAATATTTCAAGTTCAAGTTCAATATTTCAAAGTTCAACATTTCAAGTTTCAAACTTTTCAAGTTCCAGTTCTATATGCAAAATCTAGGATACTTTGGGTGAACAATCCATCCTAAGTTGAGATTTTTTTTAGCTTTCACTCCGTGTCGGACGCACTTATTTTTAAGTAGCCGTTTGGCGTTCTGACCTCATGTGCTTAAATTCTATTTCAATAATGCCATTTCAATTCCGCACCTTTTAATTCTGCAATTTCAATTTTGCACCTTTCAATTACGCAATCTCAATTCCGCACTTTCAATTCCGCAACTTTACTTGCCTAGTCCTTCTAGGCATTGTGGACCTACTCCCTAGTCCATTTCTAGGGTGTCTTGTACATTACTAATTCCGCACTTACTTTCAATTGTGATGTCGCTTTACTTGTTTATCGCTTTCATCACCTCACATGCTAAATTCAACAAAATACAAGGTTACACCACGCTTCACAAAGATAATTTCTTGGACAAACCGATCTTAGGTTCCCTTAAATTAACTTTAAAGCAAAGTGACCACCATACAAAGTAGAAATTCTATTTGTTCTAAATTAAAACCCACATAGTCTAAACTAGGGTATTTTAAAAAATGTTGTGTCACACACTTGAATTATTTCTAAAGCTCGCGGAATAAGCATCTCGTTCCCTTGCCCGGATCTCACCCATCCGTTTCGAAGATTCAAAGCCTTATCCTAATAGAGTCATTTTCGGTCTTTCCAAACGAGACCCTAAACAATGTTTGGTGGCGACTCCTACAAAGTACAAAAATACAAAGGTTTCTTAAAAAATCCTCACCCCGTAGGAAGAGTAAACAAAATCGTCCTACAATTCTGGCGACTCCACTGGGGAGTTCCTGATTTCAACTTCGAAAATACGAGCAGACTTTGACCATCAAGCCACTGATCTGCTTAAGTACTGGATGCCAGCACTGGCGCCAGGTGCAGCCACCTGCGCCAAACGCCACTGCCTGCATCCAGGACAGTGGCTCACAATGGCTTGTTGCCCATGTTGCTCGAGTTTTCAAGTGGGAGTCAGTCTATTTCTGTACTTTGAAGGACGCTCCCAAACCTTGAGATAGAATGTCGAAAAACGAGCTTTTCAAATACAATATTCAAGTGCGATTTCAATTTTTAATTTCTAGGCATTTAATGCATTTTTCGAAAACCATATTTGTGCAAAACGAATTTCAACCTTGCCCAAACGGATGTGTTCTACATTCGGGCTTGCCCCTGGGGCAACGAAATGATAACTCTCCATACGGTTCCCGACCAAAGTGTGTGACCATTTCCGCGCCTACCGAAACTTGGCATTTGCTTGACATTCCCGATGTCAAGTATGGAGGTCGTTTGCCGACACACACGTCCCTTAGGCGGGTGTGCAAGTTGTCATCGGATTCGCCTCTTAGTCGAGTACCTTTATACACCCAAAGCCGACCACATGCATCATAAAAAACTTAGACCGACCTTAGGTTGAGAACTTTGCATGTCGCATTCACATCCATGATTAGTGTGAAAACGTGCTACTTGTGCATTGTGTGGGCGTCTTTCCACGCGTGAATGGCTAACCTCGAGTTCTAGCTTGCCAAAACCATTAGCCTCCAACCAGGAAACCAAACCCCTAGGAGTATCATTCAAACCTCATGCATCTAAAATCGCCGATTTAAGGTCTTTTAGTAGTGCCACTACATTTTATTCAAAACCCTCAAACACGCCTCACACACAAATGCAAAATTTCAAAATTCAATCAAACTGCGTCATAATGCCGGATTTTCTAGTCAAAATTCCGAGTTTCAATATCAAATTCAAATCCAACGGCGTCATAATGCCGGATTTTCTAGTCCTAATTTCAAGTTTCAATTTCAAAATTTAAATCCAACGGCGTCACAATGCCGGATTTCTAGTCCAAATTCCGAGTTTCAAATTTCAAATTCAATCCAACGACGACATAATGCCGGATTTTCCAATTCAAATTTCCAAGCTTCAAATTCAAGTTCAAATCCAACGGCGACATAATGCCGGATTTTCCAATTCAAATTTCGAATTTCAATCCAAATTCAAATTCAACGGTGACATAATGCCAGATTTTCTTGTCCAAACTTCAATTTTCAAGTTCAAAACTCAAATCAAACGGCGTCATATTGCCAAATTCTCTAGTTCAAGCATTCGAGTCTTCAAACCTCAAATACAAGTTGCCAATTCCAATCTCAAAACCTTAAGTTCCAAATCCATGTTGTCGTAATGCCGACTTTTACATTCCATATTCCAAACCTCAAGTTCAAAATTCCTACATTCAATCTTTCAAATCTCAAGTCCCATATTCAAAACTTTCCAATTCCAATTCCATGATGGCGTAATGCCGGATTTTCCTCATTCACTTTCAAATTCAAAATTCCATGATCAAACACTTCAAAATTCCAAGTCCACGGCGGCATGATGCCGAACTTTCCAAATTTCAAATCCAATTCCAGATCCATGATGGCGCGATGTCGGAATATTCTAATTCAGACATCTCATGTTCTATACAAAAGTGCCTCTTTCCCATTTCAATGTTCAAGCTTCGAATCAAATTCAAACTTCAAACTCATCTTCAAGCTACAAAAAGTCATTGCCTTCCGTTGCTCCCAAATACAAATTCGAAAATATTTCCAATGGGTTGAAAATCCCTTGAAATAGTACAAATTCAAATTCCTATTCTATGGGTTGAAACTCCCCATAAATAATACAAGTTCAAAATTCCTATTCGATGGGTTGAAACTCCCCTGAAATAATACAAATTCGATCCGTCAAAACATTTCCATTGGGTTGAAAATTCCCTGAAATAGTACAAACTCAAATTCTATCATGGGTTGAAACTCCCCTGAAATAATACAAATTCGATTCCTCAAAACATTTCCATTGGGTTGAAACTCCCCTGAAATAATACAAATTCGATTCCTCAAAACATTTCCATTAGGTTGAAACTCCCCTGAAATAATACAAATTCGATTCCTCAAAACATTTCCATTGGGTTGAAAATCCCTTGAAAAAATACAAGTCCAAACTCGAATGGGTTGAAATCCCCCTAAAATACTTCAACGGGTTGAAATCCCCCTAAAATATTTCGAAACTCAATGGGTTAAAACTCCCCAGAAATAATACAAGTTCAAAATTCTATCCTATGGGTTGAAATTCCCCTAAAATACTCCAAGATCCAGTGGGTTGAAATTCCCCTAAAATATTGACGGGTTGAAATTCCCTTGAAACCATACAAAATCAATTCCATTTCTATCGGGTTGAAATTCCCTTAAAATAATACAAAATTTAATCTCTTAATACAAGTCCAATTTCCAAATTTCCAATGGGTTGAAATTCCCCTAAAATAGTCCAAGTTCCAATAGGTCGAAATCCCCTTTTCGATATTCCAAGTTCTAGTACAAGGAGTCAACTTCCACAAAAGAATGAAGGCGATTCTCAAACACTTCCAACGGGTTGCAAATCCCGAATACAAATACAAAATCCAAAATTCCGAGTCTTCGAAGTGGCACTTAGACTCAAGTCTAGGTCTCATTCATTGCATGCATATCATATCATGTGTCGGGAATTTCAATGTCTAAAGTTCAAATTCATGTAGTAACTAGGTGTTCAGACTCATTCTCTCAAAATCTTGTACAAGATGACTTCACTAGCAGCGGCTGTAGCAGAGCTCTATGAACGTGTTGAGAAAGCTGAGGCTTGCATAAGTGCTCTCGAAGACAATCAATAAACTCTCTTCCATGATGTGGGTCCTTTCGAGGTAGAGAAAAACTTTCATAACCAAAGGCCTGTGCCACACCCTGTGCAGCCAAGTGAAAACTCGGAATCTGGATTTCCTCAAGAAGGCATTTGTGGGATATGGGCCAGCGATGATGAAGACGCATATCAGGACCCTCCTATTGAGAACATCTCTGACAATGAATGCCGAGAAATTGTGAGCCCCGACTGGTACTTGGGCCCTATGGCAGAAAACAGTGTTCAAGTCATGACTAGATCTGGTCGAATTCAAGAGCCAGTCAACAGAACACCGGCAACCAGCATCCCTCTACCTACTGAGGAGAATCCTTTGATCAAGCAATTGAAGCTCATAAAGGCAGAGGTTAATATTTGGCAACTCATAGCTTCCTCTGTGGAGCATGGCACTGCTCTAATAAATGCTCTTGTCAATTTGAATGTCACCCCAGAAGTCACTCCTGATGAGTTGGTCGGGTTACTTACAAATCTGGAAGAAGGAATTACCACCTCAGGGGGCAAGCCATCACAAGGCTCTCTATTTAATTGTTGAATACAAAGACCAATTCATCCCCATGACTCTAGTGGACAATGGGTCAGCCATCAATGTGTGTCCTCTTCGCACGGCTGAGAATTTGGGCTTCACTCCTAGTGACTTTTCTAGTTCCTCCCAAGGTGTTCGCGCCTATGACAACACTCGTTGGAAAGCAATGGGAGCTGTCACTCTTTTACTCCGCACAGGCCCAATCGAGCGCAAAGTGAGCTTTCAAGTGATCAACATCAAGGCAAGTTTCAATCTCCTTTTGGGGAGATCTTGGATCCAGGACCTCAAAGCTGTGCCATCTTCACTCCATCAGAAAGTCATTACTCTAAATGCATCCCATCCAAGAACCAAGATAGCCGACAAGGCTCTGATATTAATAGAACATGATGAGAATGATGAAGACCTTTGGGGGTTCAGTGCCGAAGTTGGGTCCATCGAGTCCAAAATGAATCCCATGGCAAGGCACATGATGATCAAGCGTGGGCGGTTCTTGCGCACTACTCTGCCACCGCCTACCGAGCCTCCTTTCAAAGCTTATGGACACACTAACTGTTATGGTCTAGGATACAAGCCGACTAAGTTTGATAACGAGCAGCAAAAGGCTAAGCTAAGAGCCCGTCGAGCTAGCAATGATCAAACCAATGGGCAATTCACAAAAGAAGGATAGGACGACTTGTACTTCGACTTTCCAGAGCCTTTCTACGATACTTCAAAAGGGATCCTCTACCCTGGGTTCGAAATCTTTCAAGACTGTCATTTCCTTGAGGATGCTCCTCTGATACAAGACAAAGCCACCCTTGAATGCCTTTATTCATCAGCTTTTGGTCTCCTATTTGGCCAGGAAACAACACCGATCATTCCTGAAGATACTATGGTCCAAATGATCACTCAAATCGAATATTTCGACCCATCTAAGTTGATTACTCAAAGTGAGAAGATGGTCAATGGCTGGAGAAAGTCCCTCAAGATATCTGCTCCAAATAGCAAAATGTTCAAGATTACTGTGGGCGAAGGATCTATGATGAGCGAGTCCGAGTCAGAGGATGAGTCTGGATCTGAGTCTAGTGATGAGTCTAAGAGTCTAGGTCTAGAGTCTTGCATCAATCAAGAGCTTCTAAAGGCCGAGCTTCAAGTCAAAAATATCGATGTAATGATTGCTGATTTCAATAACACTTCTATTTCCTCTTACTCTTCAAGTCCAAATTCAAAATACACTTCTAATCCAAACAACTTTGCTTCACAAGAAACTGACCTTGAAATACTAAAAGTTATTGAAAATCATGAAAACAGGACGCCCTTAATTGAGGAAACATAAAAAGGTAACCTTTCTAACAACAGTGATACAAAACTAGTTCAGATGGGCCTAACTCTATCTCAAGCAGAGCGAGATGATCTTATCAAGCTACTTTCAGAGTACGTAGACGTCTTTGCATTGTCCTATCATGATATGCCAGGGGTTGATCCAAGCATCGGTCAGCATACAATTCCCCTCATTCCAGGTTCAAAGCCCATCAAGCAGAAACTCCGACGCATGAAACCGGACGTTTCCCTCAAAATTCAAGAAGAGGTCTCTAAGCAGCTAGAGGCCGGGTTTATTCGAGAAGCCAAGTATCCGGAATGGATCGCAAATGTCGTCCTAGTTCCAAAGAAAGACGGCAAAGTACGAATGTGTGTGGATTATAGAGATCTTAACAGGGCCAGCCCTAATGACGGCTTTCCATTGCCTCACATCGACATCCTAGTCGACAACACCGCAAATCATGCCTTACTCTCTTTTATGGTCGGGTATGCAGGGTACAATCAGATTCCCATGGCAGAGGAAGACATGGAGAAAACAACCTTCATCACTCAGTGGGGTACATATTGCTATACAGTTATGCTGTTCGGACTAAAGAACGCGGGGGCAACCTATCAAAGAACAACCACATCTATCATGAGCGATATGATTCATAGGGATATTGAAGTATATGTCGATGACATGATCTTCAAGTCCAAAGAGCGACGCGAGCATACCTCAGTACTCCGGAAGCTCTTCGACAAGCTCAGGAAATACAACATGAGGCTCAATCCTCAAAAATGCGCATTCGGGGTAACGTCAGGCAAGTTACTCTCGTGGCATCGAGGCTGATCCTTCGAAAATCAAGGCCATTCAAGAGATGAAGCCGCCAACGAATGAAAAGGAGATTCGGGGGTTTCTCGGCAAACTACAATACATCAGTAGGTTCATTTCAAAGCTCACTATGATCTGTGAACCGGTATTTCGAAAGCTCCGCAAAAGCGAACCCAAGGTCTAGGACGAGGATTGCCAGCACGCATTCAATACTATCAAATACTATCTTTCCAATCCACCAGTACTAAAGCCAGCCATGCTGGGGATTTCCCTCAGGCTCTACCATACGACAACAGAGTCAGCGGTTGGGGCCATGCTCACCCAGGAAATTGAAGGCAAAGAAAACGCTGTATACTACATCAGCTAAAAGTTAATCAAGTACGAGACCAGATACACTCAGCTCGAGAAACTTAGCATCGCCTTGGTTTGGGCCACAAAGAAACTACGGCACTATATGCTCTCCCATACAGTGCATGTAATCAACAAAGCAGATCCTCTCAAGTACTTGTTCGAAAAACCAGCTCTCAACGGACGATTATCCAGATGGTTGGTCATGCTAGCAGAATTCAATCTCAAATACACCCCGCAAAAGTCTATCAAGGGTTCAGCAGTCTCAGACTTCCTAGCCGATTGCCTCGTCGGGGCAGAAGAGGAGGATTATGACTTACCCGACGAGCAAATCTTAATGACCAGCTATGATAGTTGGTCGATGCACTTTGACGGTGCTTCAAATCAGAACGGATGTGGAGTTGGAGTAGTTCTAGTAGCCCCGGACGGCACCCATATTCCGATATAAGCAAAACTGCAATTCAACGTCACAAACAATGCGGCAGAATATGAAGCATGCATTATAGGCCTGGAAGCCTGAAGGAAATAATTTCCTTGGTCCAAGTATGCATTTAATGGTAAGTCTTATAAATGCGGTTCAGTGTTAATTATACAAGTTAATAATTCAGTGAGATCAAGTGAACTGTATGCCTAGCTAGAGGCCGTTTCAGTTCAAGTGGATTAATGATATTAATCCATAGCTTACTCTTGACTGAAACCGTTGGGTTACACAAATAGTACGTAAACGGATCAAGTATTTAATGGTATTAAATACTCCATCTATGGATATTCGGAAAAGACGGATCTTGGTTCCAGTGGGAGCTGAGATCGTCAAAGGAAAATTATGAATACTCCGGAAACGATGATATTGCCGGAAACGGAAATATGGATCGTATCGGAAATATAAATATTATCCAAGTCTTAGATGTTGCCGGAAACGGAAACATGGTACGTATCGGAAAATATTATCGGAATCAGAAAATAATTCCGGAAACGGAAATATTAAATATTTGTTCGAAACGGAAATTTATTCCGGAATCGGAAATATTAAATATTGTTCGTATCGGAAAATGAATTCCGGAATCGGAAAATTAATCGGAAGCGCGACGTACGAAATAACCATCGGACGAGCTTGCTAGACGCAAGGCCCAGCACGAAGCTAGGCCCAACGCCTAACGAAGCCCGCTCGACCAAGCAAGCAAGCCCAACCAAGCGAGAAGCAAGGCCAGGACCGCGAGCAAGGCCAGGCCCGCGAGCAAGGCCAGCGAGCTGGCACGGCCCTCGTGGGCTACTGTCCGTGTGTGTGTTTGTGCTTGTGTACGAAACCTTGATCGATTAGGATTCGTTTAGATTAATTTCCTAAATCTACTAGAAATATAGTAATTGAATTTAAGTTAAATTCAGATTAGCTAAATTGATTCCTAGTAGGATTCTAATATCCGATTTCCCTACCCTATAAATAGGTGATCATACTTCACAATTTATAACGAGTAATTCAAGTATTCATTCAAGTTTTACGCTTAAAACTCAGTTTTATATTTGCCATAAAAACCGAAAATTACATAGAACCTTAGGTGCAATTCTAGTTAATTAAATCTAAGGCGGATCCGAGCGTGCTGTGGACTATCTACGGAGGGACGACATTTGGAGTCATAGACTTGTTCTTGTTCGGTTCGGGCGCAGCTAGGGAGGGCATGCTACAAAGAGTATGCATCCTAAATTATGCTAATTGTTATGTGGCAATTAATTGGGATTCCTGGCTTTATGGTTTTTCCGCATGATTTATATTCAGTTATATGTATCATAACCTAACAAAGCCGCCTTAGCATTGGGTGTCCAGAAATTTCGAGTCTACGGGGATTCCTCCCTAATCATCAATCAAATTTCTGGCAAATGGAAAGTAAGGAGCGAGAGCTTGGCTCCATACCAGTCCTATCTTGAGAAGCTGTCTGAGCAGGTAGAAGAGCTTCACTATACATACCTCCGGAGAGAGGAGAATCAATTTGCCGATGCATTTGCAAAGCCGGCCTTAATGATCAACATTCCAAACGGCAAGGTTGAAATGCCACTTACGATTGAAACGCGTCAAGAAGCAGCATATGTCCATGCTATTGACGACATCGAGCCTGATAGAGAGGAACCTTGGTTTAAAGACATTCAAAGGTATCTGCAAAATTCTGAATATCCCCCACACTTTTCAAACAAGAATCAAAGGGCTTTACGACTACAATCAACCAATTTCGTCATTGAAGGCGGAATTCTATACAAGAGGACCCCTAACGGCCTTAATCTTCGATGTGCTGACAAAGACGAAGCTCAAAGAGTTATGAACACCGTACATGCCGGAGTCTGTGGCACCCACATGAATGGGAAGATGTTGGCCCTCAAAGTCATCAGGGCTCGATATTACTGGACTATCCTCGAACGGCATTGCTATTTCTATGTCAAGAAATGTCATACCTGCCAGAAATGTGCAGATCTAAAGCACATTCCCCCATCCTTGCTTTATTTTCAGTCATCACCATGGACATTCTCAGCTTGGGGTATCGACGTCATTGGCAAAATCACTCCAACAGGAACCGGGGGTCATGAGTTTATACTGGTTGCCATCGACTATTCCACCAAATGGGTCGAAGCCAGATCATTCAAAGTGTTGGGTTCCAAGAAAGTGGCCCAGTTCATATGAGAAAACATCATATGCTGATACGGAGTTCCTCACGAGTTCATCAGTGACCAGGGAACCCATTTTCAAGGAGAGTGTGAAGATCTATTCACCGAGTATAAAATTCAACATCACCGTTCTTCACCTTATCGCCCGCAAACTAATGGGGCAGTCGAAGCAACCAATAAGAATATTAAGATCATCATCAGGAAAATGACAACCAATTACAAAGACTGGCCCCAGAAGCTGCACTTCGCATTGTGGGGATATCAAATTTCAATTCGCACTTCAACTGGTGCAACCCCATTCTCGTTGGTCTACGGAATGGAAGCGGTACAACCTATCAAGCTGGAGATACCTTCTCTAAGGATAGTTCTCGAAAGCAAAATCCCAGAAGCTGCATGGGTACAAGCAAGATATGACGAGCTAATCATGCTCGATCAACGTGGACTTCAAGCTACTCACCATGTACAAGTCTATCAGCGCCGAGTGGCCATACATTTCAACAAAAGGGTCAGAACCCGAAACATCAAGGAAGGTGAGCTTGTCCAGAAAGCCCTTCGCAAGAGCATCATGGACCCAAGGGGAAAATTCAAACCCAACTGGGCAGGCCCGTACATTTTCAAGAAATCCTCTCCGGGGGAGCAGTCGAATTAACAGATGTCGACGGAACAGAATTCCGATCCCTCACAAACCTCGATCAACTCAAGAAGTTCTATGTCTAAGTTCTATGTTCAAATTCAAAATCAAATTCAAAAGTCCTGTAAGGGTTAGAACTACGTCCGACCTGATTCCTTAACGGGACACGTAGCCAGCCTCATTCCGAGGCCCGCCCACTTTAATACAAAAAAATTCAAAATTTCCTCAATTAAGGGCATCCTAAAAATCAAACTCAAAATTGAAAATTTAATTGTTATTGTCTTTATTCCAAATGTGCCAATTCAAAGCAAAGCATATTCAAGCAGAATTTAACACAATAACTCTTTATTGGCCTCTAAGGCCTTCAAAGCTGATTCGAATACTAGGTTAGGATCAAGTGAAGCAAAGTTCAAAAGACTTTTCACTTCCTAAAGCAAATTTTCTAAACACACCTTCCAAACACATTCTTCAAACACAATTCCTTCTAATACAACTTCAAACACATTTAGCCTACAAAGATCTAGGGTCCGGCGACTATGCTCTTGAGTCCTGGCACCTCGTGTACTATCCCCTGGCTCTTCCTACAATCAATCATCAATCTTCCCCTTGTCCAGGTGGTGGGAGAAGGAACTTGCTAGTCTTCCAAGACGTGAGGATGACGAACCTCCTTTGGACTCAGATCGGTCAAGCACCGGATGGGCCTCACTCCCGTCACCTTCCTATTAATTAGTTGATGCAGGGCGTCTAGTCCTAGAACCTCGGACTCTAGCTGGTCCGGAGAAAGAAATGTCCCTCTGGCTTGGGCCATTCAGCCATACAACATAACCCGCAGACAGAGTAACTGGCTCAGGTGGGTATTGAACACTCAAGAATGGTTTGGCGACCCAATACCGCCTCCAAACTTTAAGTCGATTGGCATTCAGAGCAAACAGGTTTCGGGTTCTCTTCAGCACAGTCCGGGATTTCCTGTTTCAAGCCATACTGTCTCATCACTCTAGCAGGCGAGTAGAAGACAAACATTGTGAGGCTTGGCACCCTCAAAGCAGTAGAGCATGGGGCATATCTCATAGCAGCAATTCCCCACCAAGGAACTACCCACCTTATACAAGATTCAATCCCAGAGAGTGCGCATCGCCACTCATCAAATGAAAGCCGGCCATACACCATGCGCCGCACAGTGAATCCCTTTATATTATAGCTTTCAATGTTCTCCGGTGGTGCCACCAGCATGAGCCTCTCCATAAGCAAGACCTTGGGGAGTATACAAGAAAAGCATTTCAAAATTCAACATTCAAAATTCAATACAAGTACAAATTCAATATACAAGAAAGCTCCAGATCCTTACTTGGAGTAATACCGGACTTCCCCACGGCAAAGAGGAGGGGTCCGATTTCAACATATCAAGGCCCATCAATGTTTCGCCAATCACGAGCGGCATTGGGTCCCGACCACTAGCAAACTGCTCTACAATCTCTATTAGGGAGGCACCACCATTGTCAAACCCTTGTTTCGAAAAGAGGAAGCGGCAAAGATACAAAAACTAAAGGCACTCAAGCGGAAAGCCTTGGGGACATCAAGCCCAGCAAAATAGGTGACAAGGAGGCGAGCACTCCAAGATGCATGCCATCGAGCTCCCTTTTCTCCATCTTGCCTAATGAACCAAGCCAAGAGCTCAAGGCATTTTCAAAAGACGTAGCCATCTTTTCTCTTCTTTTTTCATAAGGAAGCAAATGCATGGGAAAGCAGGGAAGGATTGATGCAAAGAATGATCCGAAATACTCCCTATTTATACAAGAATCGGCTCTCATCACAGCACACTGGCGCCAGACGCCGAGACCTGCGCCAAGCGCGGGGGCCTGCAACGAAGGACGAGGCCACCGTCCCCTTTATGGTTCCGAGTACGCACTCTTTAGTGATTCAGAAAGCAAAGTACAACCTCAATTTTCAAGATTCCAAAGCCGCAAACCGCGCAATTTCAAGCAGTCCGAGCCAGCGCCTCGGGCCAATTTCGGGTCAATCTGTTCAAAATTCAAGCATCTAAGTCCTAGATCGGCGTCCTAAGTCCAGTCTGCATATGCATCAGCAAAAATTGAATATACTTTGACTTGCGCTTTTCCTAACCAGAAAACCTCAGTCAAAGTGGGGGCTTATAGTGGGTATATATCACCCGAAAAAATGGGCAACTTTTTTTCAATTTTTTTGCAAATTTTTCATGCATGCATATAGCTACAAATTTCAAAAGCACACACAACACATACAAAGTTCAACTTTCAACCATGCAAAATTCAAATCTTCAACCATACAAGATTCAAAAATTCAAAACCTTGCAAATTTCAAGTACAAAACCATACAAAAATCCAATTTCCTACCATACAAACCCATACAAATACAATCTATAAAAAATCCAACCAAGGCAAGATAGAACTCGCTACCATGTAGGATCAGTCTGAGTCATCACCAGCCGTAATGTCAACCACAGGCTCCTTGCCTTTATTCCGCCTTCTAAGGCGCTCCAGATCTCAAACCAGCTCTGTCACAGGGGTACCAGGCTCCTGCTCCGAGATACGAAGAGTACGGGGAGAAGGATAAACTCCCTGCTGAGGGGAAGGGTACTGATAAGGCGGCGACATCGCCATGAACTGGTGCGGCTACCCAAACATCTAGGTCTGACGCATCCTCTCCATTTTCAGCCTGTAAGCCCAAGCATCCACACCCCAAGGCTGAGGACCGCTCCCTCCAAAGTAGTAACCAGGAGGAGGAACAAAAGGCCTCGAATTGCTCGCACCCCCAAAAGAATGCATGGTAGGATCAGCATATATAAAAGGGGCAGCTCCCCTATCAGCATCATAATGCCTCTGATAAGGTCCAGCGCCGGATCCCTGTCCCAGATCCAAGCTCGGCCCTTCCTGCCTCAACGAAGTCTCCACCTGGGGCTCCCAGTCAACGGAACCTCTGCGACCTCGACGACACTCCTATACAAAATACAAAATTCAAGAATCAGACATCCAAGTTCGAATTTCTAGAGTACAAAACCTCACAGTCAATGAAAGCACCTCTCTGTCCCGGCCAGAAAGCTTCTTGGTCAGCTTGGCACAATGCCTCTTCAAAGAATCAATCTAAAGCATCCAGCGACGCACTCTCACCCGAGGCGCCTGCATACAAAACTCAAGATCAATTTTCAGATACAAGATTACAATCAATTTCAAGCAAATACAACAGTACTCACAGCTGTATAATGCTCCGGTACAACATCATACGACCTCCGGTGCGGAGGAGAAGCCACAGGGACGGTCATCTCCACCTGCTCTTCATCCGAGTTCTCATAGCGGATGACCCTATCAGCATAGGGAATGTCCTCAAGGTCGACCTCCTCCTCCTACAAACATTCATACAATGATTCAAGAATACAAGAATACAAGAACACAATAACACAAGAATACAAGAATACAAGAGTACAAGAATACATGAATAAAAGAATACAAGAATACAAGTTCAAAAACTCACCGGCAGTACGAAGCGTACTGGTGGAGTAAGCCTCTTCAAGAAGTCCTCATAGCAACCCCTCCTATCTACAAAGTTCCTCCAGGGGAGACAAACAGCATCACCCCTAGCACTCAAATAGAGCCGGGCGAGTTCCTCGTCTGGCGCCAACATGGATTCCGGTGGGTCCTTAGGGACAAGTCTGTCCCTCGTGCTGTGCTGAAGGGACACTCGCTCCCCCAAATAACACATATGGCGATACACCCCCGGGAGCAAGACCCGCCACCCGGACAAGAAGTGGGCACGAGCAACCGAGGCAGGTACAGGCGCGTCAGCAAAAGGACGCCAAATCACCTACACAGAAGACAACTCAGGCAACTATACAAGTGCAAATACCAAAGGAAAAAACAGTACAAAAGTTTACCTCATCAACGGGTAAAACTCTCAAAGCTCTGTGGGAGGCCGCCAGAAGCACCCTCCTACGCACCGCTCCTATCCAAGAGGCATCATACGGGTAAGCCGCATCTCTAGTGCGAGCCGGCGCCAAAGTCGGGAAGTGCTCGTACATCCAAATCTTTGAAAAAGCAAACAAAGCATCAATCAAGCTCAAGATACAAACATACAAGTACAAAATACAAGATACAAAGTACAAGGAGTCTCAAATACCTCCAGCACACTCCACAAGGCAACAATACTAGGCTCACTCTCCGGCGTAGTCCGAGAGGCCCACTTCATCTCATACATGAGGTGGCTATAAGCCAGAGCACCCCAGTTGTAGCTCGAAATGACCCTCAAATCCTGCAAAGCTGTCAGGAAGCTAATATGCACCCGACTGTTCCTGCTCGGGGCCATCACCTTACTCATCAAAGCCAAGAGGAAGAGCCTAACCCTTTGCTCTGCAGATACACCCATGCTACGGATCGCGGCCATGATCACAGTCACAAAAGCGTGGGTGTCATCGTCCGCCAAGTCAACAACAGGGCCGAGCAAGTCCCTGGCGATGACCGAGCGCCATGTCAGCTCCGAATCAAAAGTCACGTTCCTCTCAGAAAAAGGAAGACCTGTGATCATCGCAAACTCAAAAGGGGTAATGGTGATCTCCCCCCATGCCATATGAGAAGTGTTGGTGGTATCCCATCACCGCTCCAGCAAAGCCTGTAACCGGGCTTTGATGCCCGTCTTCCTCGAAGTATCTCCCATGGCACACCAGAAGTCGACTAGGCCCGTCTGCACCCAGATCTCCATAGCCTCCGCGTCAGCCTGTACAGCCGGGAAAACCTTGTGAAGGTCTGCCAAGGACCAATAGGTGAGTAACGGTTCTCCATCGGCCTATGGATAAGTCGGTCAGTTCAAAACCTATACAAGTTCAAGAGATAAAACACAGTACAAGACTCACCAAACCAGCGCGAGGCCGCTGAGACAAGTGAAACTCCGGTCGAAACACCAGATCGGAGGGACTCCATCCAGTGCCGAAAAAAGTGAGTACTCTCCAGGGAACCAAACCCCCCTCCGGCACGTTTATGGCAGCCGCTTCATCGTCCGAAGCATCCTCCTCAGCAGCTCGAACCACCGAACACTCGGCGAGCTTCCTCCGAGTATGACGAGGTATACTAAATCAAGCAGAGTACAAAATGTCAAGAGTCTAAACTGGGGGCTATCCTATACTAGCCCGCACAAAAGTCAAAGATTCAGAGGCTATCCTATACTAGCATGTACAAAGTCAAAAATTCCAAAATCCCCAGTGGTAGTACAAATTCAGCCAGGGATCTCTAGTTCAACATACAGAGTATGCACCAACGCCTAGGCTATCCATGCCGAAGCCGGTATACAAAGTTCTACACCAACGCCTAGGCTATCCACGCAAAATCAGGTATACAAGTTCTACACCAACGCCTAGGCTACCCATGCCGAAGCCAGCAATCAAAAGTTCTAAAAACAACATCTGGGCATCCTAGCCTATTCTCTCCCTAGACCCCGCAATGTCACCAGTGAGACCACTATCTACAAATGGCAGGTACAAAGTTCAGAAAATTTTCAAAATTCAAAAATTCAAATTTACAAGTTCCAACAGTTCCAGTTCAAGTGCATATCAAAAAATTCTCTACAAAAATTCAAGATGCCTAAGCATACAAGCATCGTTCTAAAGTACAAGAAACATCAAAACTACATGCAATCCTAGAGATTATTTCATCAGCAAAAACATGAAATACTTACATGGAGAAGGCAAGAACAAGACCAAGGGGAGAGATTAGTCGACCTTTGAGAGAGAAAGAAGCAAGAGAATACAAGTGATTGCTCTTCAAATGGCACGGCAAGGGGTGCTTTTATAGCACAGCCCCGCGTCGAACGCCGAGCTCAGCGCCCAGCGCTGCTTGCTGCATGCGCAGGAATCTTCAGCGCGCGGTCTCCCGTGCTAATTGCACATCCTTTGTTGCTACGGTTTTCTGCACCAGACATCAAACATCCACTACTACAAAAAAGGGCAAAGAGACCCTTCCAAAATGGCTTAAGAGATCTCCTTTCAAGGGGTCTCTATCTCACAGGTCTCTTTGATAAAGAGACCCCCTCATCGAGAGGGGGTCTATTTGTTAAAAGCTAGAGACCCCCCAAGTAAGAAAGAAGGTCTCTTATGTAAAAGATGGTGAAAATATTTTAGAAGGGAAAGAGACCCCTTATCAGAGATGGGAGATCTTTTTTTAAAAGGTTCAGACCCCATAAGTAAGATAGGAGGTCTCTTTGAATATTTTTATGTTTGTTTATTAAAGCAGTTAAGACCTCATATATAGATAGGGGGTCTCTTTGCTATTTTTATTATTATTTTTGTTTAAAAATTAAGACCTAATATCTTAGATATGGGGTCTCTTTGAATTTTTTATTATTATAACTAGAGAGCCTTTATTACACCTGACGGGTCTCTTTGCAACCTTTTTTTTATAAAAAAAACAAAAGCAATCGATAATAGCAGAATAATACGGGTGGATCAACAATATATTCAAAATTAATATGCTTATTCAACCTGCGTTTACACCTCTAAACTACCGGCCAGCAAGCATCAAACGCACAAAACCACACCTGCTATAATAAATAATTTGTAATAATTCGAGAACAAATCCGTAATCCATATTTTACCAAAAAAAATAAATTTCCCACAAGTAATGCTCAAAACGCAAGCTTTACATAAACTGTAATTTGCATAAACGTCAAAGCTTTACATTGCAATTTCCAAAAATGTAAAACAAAAATCAATTCCAAAATATAATCATTCACACCAATTTATCAACAATTTGAACCGAAACTCATGGAGCTATTTCCATACCATCAACTTTGTTTTCTTGATCCGCTTTTTGCTTGAGCAAATACTCGACCCACATGTCTCTAACCTCATCCACATTTTCCGATGAATAAGTTTCTTCAGAAAACTGTAATAAGTAGCATAATTAGTAGTTAAACAAATGCATATATTGTTCTATAATCGTTAACAAAATAGGTAAAGCCTCAAATAAAAATAAATTGTTAAGGGGGTAGTTCAGGTTGTAGGCCAAGGGCAGCTGCAACATTCGAGAGTTACAACCCTTGCAGGTAACTGCAGTCACAGCCCTTACAGGTAATTGTAGAGTGCAGAAGTACAGTCCTGTTACTGGAACAAAATTGCAATATAATATGCTAAACATGCCTGAAATTTACTCTCCAGTTTCGTTGCAATGGTATTAGTTCCTAGATTGTATTTCAAGCAAGAAATTTTAACAAATACAGGCGAAGGTGTAAAATCAGCCTACACTCCTGAAAATTCTGTCCAGATTTTAGTGTCATGGTACTAGTTCCTAGATTGTGTATCAAGTAATAGCAGTAAACATGCCTCTGCTAAGGTTAGCCTTGAGTCCATCATATGGCAAACATGCCTCTGCTATGGCTAGCCTTGAATCCATCATATGGCCGGGAGGGGCTAAATCTGCTCCCAAAGGTTGGGTAGTTTCACGAAATGGCAATAGGTTAAAGATTGGTGTTCCAATTAAGAATGGTTTCCGTCAATTTGTGACAGTCACTCAAAGATCCTAGCTGCCACCAACAAAACAAAAGTTACAGGCTACTGGTTCACAAGTCCTCCAAGAGGGTTCAGAGGAAGAGTTTCTCGCCATTGCTAATCTTGGAAAACAATGTTTGAACTTAGATGAGAAGAGAAGACCTCCAATGAAAGAAGTTCTACTGGAGATAGAAAGAGTGATGTCTTAACTGGCTGACACTTAACTTTTCACCTTGACAGTTGACTCTTAATTAACTTTTCAGACAATCAATACCTTAACCCTTCCCAAACTATTTCCACAGTCCTAAATCTTAACCCCTATCTAGACAAATAGGAATGAATGTAACCATTTTCTCATAATAAACCTGCATGTTGTAGCACTCGATAAATATTTGAGCTCCTAGCTCCTAATGTCAGTGAAACAGATTCTCTTCATATTCACTCTATAGAGAAGAATGTTATTGCTAGTTCACATAAATTCAGGCCTGAAACAGTCGGCCAAAGCCAATGGAAATCTAATGGAGACCAAACTGGTTAAAAAAAGCTTGATCTCACCTTGATTGTTTTAGCTTGAACTGCACTTGTAATTGTATTCCTTTCTTCATCTATTTCAATACTGCAATCAACAAAAAATGATGCTGTAAAAAAGAAAACTAATCAAGTAACATGGCTAAATATCATATGTATATTAATCTCTTTTTAAGCTCTTATTTGATGTTAACAGTTTACAGCATTTCATGATAACTCTTAATTTATATAAGACTATCAAATCCAAACACAATAATTACAAATTTTGTATCCAGGAAATACACTTAATAGATGTAGAATCACAGCTTTGGTTGAGAGTTTGAAACAAAATATTACAATTATGCTCTATAAGACCTCCCTGCTTCACAAGCCATAACGGATAACTAGTGTGATTTTCATGACATGAATACAGTAGACCCAATAATGAAGCCTAATTTGGAATTATAGATTATGAGATTTAATGGTCAATAATCAAACACTAATTGAACTTACATTACAATAATGAGTGTTCTAGAAAACCAACCATTAAGGCAATGCATTCCCACTCAATACAATAAAACCATAATATACCTAGAGAGCACCAAAAACTCGGTTGTGATAGGTGTCCTTATAAGGCCATCATCAAGAAGAGCATGGAAAGGCCTCATAGTCTTAGCTGGTTTAGTACAGTAGTCCTCTTCCGCTGCCTGATAAACAAAACCAACAAAGACTAAAAAGGTTATACTTCAAAAGAAACCCCAGTTTCTTTAACTACCTAGTCTTTATATTTCTGGTCCATCTTAGACATTTACAAGAACCTACTTGCAAAGAGAATACCAATGTATTATGATGCAAAGCCAATTGAAAATATCTTAAAGTAACAACGCGGGACATTTACATGAGAATGATACGGAGTACATCATGAGGCCTAGAGAAAAGAAGATTTTCCATTATTAAACTTACTCCCTTCGACCCTTTTTAATTGCTCAAAGGGCAATCAAAGAAGGGCGGAGGGAGTAGCTAGTAACGAATCGAAAGGCTTTAGCGATTTCTCAACTTCAACTAAGCACATACAAATTGTCTCGAGCCTGAAATCAAATAAATGCAACACAATCAAAACCCTAATTTCAAAAAAAAAAAAACTAGAGCAATTAAATCGAGGAATTAATCGATGAAACTATACCATTTTCACTTTCTAAGAATACGAGCAGGGGAAATCTTGAAGAGTTTAAGGTCGATTCTTGATTCCTGAATCTCTCTGGTGCGGTGGCTCCTAAGGCTGTTGCGACATCCCTTCCAAAACTTCAAGTTAATTAAAACATACAAAATAGATTTACAAGCGATTTTGAAATGTGAGGAAGAGAGAGAAGGGGATGGATGGTGAAGAAACCATGGTTTATTGATGATTTTGTGCGAGGATAGAAAGAACTATATAGATGGGAAGGAACTCAAATAGAAGCAGATCTGAGTTGTGAGAAGAGAGAGAAGAGGCTTTAATAATTTATTGTTACTGTAAAAATATTTGGTGGGAGAAGAGACCCGTCAGGTATTTTGAGAGGTCTTTCTTTTGTCTGACGGGAAAAAAAGTAGTAGGCCCACTGCAATGTAGAGACCCGTTAGGTGAGTTAAAGGGTCTCTAATTTTTTACATATGGTAAATTAGCGGGCTCCGGTGTATATAGGAGACCTGTTATCTTTAATAATAGATCTCTTATAGTTGAGAGACCCGTTATGTTCATCAATGGGTCTGTTTTTATAGGTCTCTTTGACTATTTTTGTAGTAGTGATCGAATCGTGCTATCCTCCGAAAATACGGGTATACATCCGTATCTCCAAGAAAAAATTGATGCGAATTTCAAGATTATGAAGTCCAAAAAATACAACGACTTAGGCGTTCGACTCCCAACGGACCCAAGCTCCAGGAAAGTTAACCGAATTTTCAAAATCCTAAGAGCCCATAAAAAGCTCTTATCCCTAGTGAAACGCATCCCCAACGGATTAATTCCGGTTATTCAAAATTCAAAATTAAAGATTAAAAAAACTCAAAATTCAAAATTTTCGATTCCAAGCTCCGTCCCAGACCAAAGACGGAAGAGCAGTACAAGTACAAATCGGAGTCGTCACAACCGCACGGAGGTAGGCTCTATCCTTTTTTTTCTAACATCTGTTTTGTGCAGGTACCGGCCTAAAAAGAATGGTCTTGATTGCAGAACATCTTGACCATTCTCCGTCCCAAGTCGAATACTTTGACTAGCGCTTTCCTAACCGAACGCTCAGTCAAAGTGGGGGCTTCTGTAGACACCTAAATCGTGTCTCCCCACTGGGATGATGACGATATCATTATCCTTATTAGGCGGTTGGAGAAACTCCGTGCGGAAATTCCAATCGCTAAGAACGCTTCAAAAATCCAAGAGCCAAAATCCAATCCCCGAGGCCGTTCCCTTTCCAGATGTCGGTACAAAATACAATTTTCTAAAATCAATTTCAAAATCCAAGTACAATATCACCCAATGGACTATCCCATTGGTTTTACTAGGCCTTTTGCAGTCAAAATTACACTAAGCAATCCAAATTCGGGCGCCGACCCAAAAAACCGAGCAAGCCAGGCCTCGTCCCGTAAAACCGAAATTCAAAAACCCGAAACGGCTTGTTTTTAAACGCAAATCAAGTCTTAAACCCCAAGCAAACACTACGTGCCAAACTTCGTACAAATCCTACGAGGGTACACCAAGACAAAGCAAGGACGGAGCCCGCGTCCTTGTTTTGGCAGCATCTACGCCACGTCAGCAGCGCCTGGCGCTGGTGCTGCGCTGGACGCTGGCGTTGGCTGGCGTTTAGCAGCAAATCCTCCTATGCGGTACCATAGCAATGAGCAAGGGAAAAGCACGCTCACGGGCTACGGCCTATGCGTGTGTGCTGTGTGCGAGTGAACAAAGGCGAAAAATCAACGAGAAAAGGGGTGAGCGAGTGACACGCTGAGCAAGGGAGCTCACGTGCGCGCAGCTCCTAGCCCCTCTGCCAAGCGCGCGAGCAAGCGATCCGACGAGCGATGCTTCTTGCTTCGCTGCTGTGTGCGATGGATCAGTGCGGGCCAGCGAGCGATCACTCGCTGCTGTGTTGCGCTTCAGGGTAGCTGAGCTGTGCGCGTATGGGCTTGGTGAGGCGTGGGCTTCGTTCTCATGGCCTTTCGTTGGCCCAACGTTCGATTTAATTTTCGTTAAGCGACGAATTTAATTAAATTAAATTTAGTGCTTGTAATTTTTTCTCGGAATTCAATTTTATTAGTTTAATTATTATAATTAATTTTATACTAATTATTTAATAAAATTAAAACCATGAATAAATTATGATTAATTCATTTTAATCAACTAAAATTAATCAAAAGGGATTTAAACTATTAATTATACGACCTTTAAATTTTAATTAAATGTGTTGTTTCCGATTGGACTTGAAAAAACATTTTTATGTTTGAAAATTAGTAAAGCATATAATTTTTGGTTTGAGTGGAAGCTTTTATTCATGAATGGTTAAACTCCTTATTAGGTACTTGTTACCTTAGGATTAATAAACTCGAGTAGAACTAATAAGGTCAAATAATTGGTAGACTCTTGAGCCTTAATTAGTTGTTGCAATTATTATGTGATGCATTTTTCTGCTAACTTGCTAGGTGGGTCATTCATTGATAAATGAATGGGTGAATGGTATATTATAAATATATTGTTTTGCAAGTTGCGGAAAGTGATTAGTATGACCCAAATAGGATAGAAAATATGGTCTGCGTACCATTAAATTTGAATGTAAAATATGGTCAAATGTACCATGGTTTTTTATTTAAATACGGTCTGCGTACCATCAATTTGTTGTAATTAGTTTAATTATTGCAAATCCTTGTTGGTGAAAATGGCGCCTCCCATGGTGAAATTCAAGAATGGAGTTTCCAATCCATTTTCAAGACGGAGTTTGAAGATTGAAGCTTCAAGATGAAGTCGGGCCATACTAGATCACAATTTTATCTTATGCATGTTTTAAGATATTTATTTCTTTAAATATGTCTTGATATTATGCATGAGATCATGGTTTGCTTATGTTTCATGATTAAGGATGTTAGTTCACTTAAAATCTAACCAACATGGTAAAGGCCTTAAGTTCCAAACTTTAAAATTGAGTTAAAAGGTGACATTCCAAAATAACACTTACTTCTCACCTTTACATCAATCTAGTAATATTTTTCCGCCATAGCGAGGTGTTACTTATTGATTCTAAAGGGGTAAGGTACACAATATTGTGAGTACATTTTTTGATCCATTTGACTTTGACACATGAGGTGGGGATTTTGGCTAGGAAGAACTAAAAGCAGCTTTCAAAAAAAAAAAAGAGAAAAGGGGCAGGGCGAGTTCACACGAAAACCATTCGTTTAGCCTGAAACTTGATTATTGGTATATCGATCGGTCCCAAACCCGCCACCTCATCAAAGTAAAACGTTCTTCCTTCCGGACGGCGCCTCGCATATGGGTAGCAAGAGGGCGTAAGACTGACTGGGATGCTTGCGCCCATAAGAAATCACGGATAGTTTTCCGCTATAGTGAGGTGTCACGTCTGATCGTAGTACACAATTAGTTGTGAGTACAAGTTGATTTTGGTTGAACTCAACGATATAAGTATGGAGTCCTTTTATGTCGTAGAAAATGGGATAGGTTTTCCTAATAAGTTCTTAGACGTACCTATCAACCAAGAGTAGTTTCTAGACTATAAGCAAAGGAATTGCTTACCTAAAATATTTTAGATTAAGATGTAACACCCTAATAATTCCTTGCTTTTATAAAAATATTTTCCAACTTAAAATAAAGGAATTACTAAAGTATTACCGCCATCGTGATAACGGTTAAGGCTAGTACCAGAATTACGCAGCGGAATTTAATGTCAACTAACTTTTAAAAACATAAATAAATTATCGAGGCCTCCTACAAGTTGGACCATAACGGCCCAAAAACCAAATTTTTAAAATTCAACAAACCCAAACATAATTAAAGTATAGGTAAAAATAGTTTTAAAGTACGAAAGCATGCAACTCTCTCAATCATCCCAAACCACATGATTTCGATCGTACTTCGATCTACCAACCTGCTATGTTATTCTTCTCCCCAACAATGCAAGTGCAAATGATGGATCATCATAGGGTCATTAAGGCAAAGGCCATGACCAAAAGTCACAAAGCACGTAGTCAGCAAAAAGCTGAGTACTTACAAGACTAGAGTGAAATATGCATACATCACTCACTAAGTACTAATCAACATGCAAAAGCAATTTAGTAATTAACACGTAAATCATGAATACAAGACTCGACTCTTGAGTCGACTCTTGACTCACAATTTAATTAGAATAAGCTTTGAACGGGCCAAAAGAATATTCCATAAAGGAAGGGTGTTGGGAGCCCACCAAACGCCATAATAAATAATAATAACGGATCATACCGAGTGTCGGGCCATACCGACGGAATTCCAACGCATAAATTAAATGAAACAATTTCTTATATCATTAGTAGGAGATCAAGCTCTCCGGAAAGTCTCCCCCCATTGTTCATATTCAAGGTATATACGTTCCAAGAGTTTTGAAGCTTGTTTTGGTTGCACTTTACGTTTATTAATATTTTATTAATGGTGAACTCGAGACTCGAACACACACGTACATACATACAATTAATAAACGACAACCAAAACAATCTCATTTTAATTCCTTTAGTACTTGTGATCATTTTAATTACTACCAAGTTCCTTCTCACAAAGGGAGATTCCACATCATGCCTATTAACATGAGGGTTGTGCCCTTGCACGACAATTCCTAATTCATTTCATATAAAATATTCCCAACTGAACCCTACATGTGCGGTGGCTTACGTGAGCTAACCCTTCACATGTGGTAAAATATATAGTACGACGTGGTACGAATAATTGGCTCAAAAGTATGCTAGACATCCCATACAATAGCATAACAATAAATAATTCATCCCTTGCATGTGAAACAAACATACATGCATAAATATTGAACAACATGATTGACAATTAAATCCATACTCATAATAATCCCAACATGCTTGTTCAACCAATAATTTAATAATTCCAATACAAAATAACCCACATGATCGTTCACCAAACCAAATATGAATCCACATAGTATAATTCACATCAACAACAATCATGTAATGTCTTTGACAAAATGGTGTGGTCGCCCTAGACTTGTACTTACCCTGAATACCTAAGCGTAGGGGCCACTTTGCAAAACGATCACGTACTTAGAAATCACCTCATATCATCAAAATAATGAAACTTTAATTATTTCCATGTTCATTAAATTTCCACCAACTTTTTAAAATATTAGACCTTGTTTAAAATTTAGAATTCAATCGTTCTTTAATAAAATAATCGTCTCAATTTGTCAAACTAATCCCTAGTATGAAAACATACTTTTTCCACCCTTAAAATCAAAAAAAATCGACACTTTGGACCTTTTTATAAATCTGAAAATATAATTTATAATCATAATTAAATTAATCACCTAATTATGCTAATCAATTGACCCATTAGGTCTAGGTTAAAACCCTAACTTGAAATCCTCAATAAAACCAATTTAACATCACAAAAATCAATTCTTTACCAAATAAACAAATCTGAAAATTTATACTTTAATAATTAAAATACGCCTCATGAATCAAAACATATAAATCCTCAAAATACGGTGTTCACAACCGATTCCCATCATTTTAATTATTCAAAACAATAATAGTAATATAATTTAAAATACGGAATTGAAATAGAATAGGTAAGGAAGAAGAGAATTATACCAAACTGGCCTATAGCACGGAACAACCACGAATTAATGTGATTGGGCGAAAGAATTGAACGAACGAAACAAAACAACACACACACACAACGCGTGTGCGCGCGTGGCAGAGGGGGGACGAGCAGGCACGATGCTCGGGACAAGGGCGTTGGGCGTTGGGCGCGCAAGAGACGAGAGCGAGAGGGTGAGGGACGAGGCTGGGGGCTGGGCACGAGCACGCACACAGCAGCAGCAACAGAACAGCAGCGTAGGGCACTCGAGTTCGCGCTGCGGCTTCGAGCAAGAGAGGGAGTGGGCGAGAGTGTGGGCGAGCAGCGAGGGCGCGGCAGCACACCAGGCACGACGAGTGCTCGTGCTATGCGTGCGGGTGAGCCGGACAAGAGAGTAGAGAGAAAGAGTGTGGGGCAAGCAAAAAAGGAAAGGCTTAATGAAAAATAAGGGGATCATAATTGAGGAGAGTCCTATTTATAGGCTCTCATATCCCTAGTGGGCTAGGCTTGAAAATTTGACATTGGGCTTAGCATTTGAATGATTGGTCTAACCTTAAGCTTAGAATTAAATTCTTTTGATTGGGCTCGAATAATAAAACGAGTTGGACTTTTCATTTAGAATCCAAACCTTTAAAACTACTTGAGACCCATTAAATTTCCCGACTCAAAAATTTAATTCGTTTCGTAGTTAATGAAAATAATGAATATTATAATTAATTAAAATACATTTAAATAATATTTAAATGCGAAATAAATTCTAAAAATCTTAAAATGCTTTATAAATATAATAAAATATATTTATAATTATTATAAAAATACGAGGTATTACAAAGACAAGCCAAAGGATGCTTAATTCTTTAATGATTTTGAAGGTCTTGGATTCATTTTATTCACACCCGACGGAACAATAAATTCGAATAAAATGTTGAATGACTTGTTTAAATTGCATGTTTTCTTTTTAAGTTATTATTCATGATAAATTTTTAGACTTTGCATGCTTCAATGTATGTTTTAATTATTGTTTATAATTATTGTTTATAATTATATGTCTTTTACTGAAATAAATCCTTTTAGAAGGTAACATTAAATTTCCTCGATTGGTGGTGAATCGATGAATCCAAGAACGATTCACGGAAATGAGAGAAAATGAGCAATTTAAAATGTACGTTTCTTATAGTGAATTTTATGGTTGTTTCGAGTATCAAAGTCGAATGGAAAACCGATTGGTGCTTGTGAATTCAAAATACAGTGTAGTTTTGAGATCATAAAGCATTGAGTTTAACACTCAACTTTACCAATGGTTAATAACCTTATATCTTTTTCCATTTAATTCTCGAATGAGTTTGGTTCCTAGACATTCAAATAGATCAATGCTTAGAGAATTTTAGAAGCTTCTGGTAAGATCATCTAGTTGAAGCAAAATATTCAACATAAAATGGTAAGACCTTTGTTGAAATGACATATGACATGTCTAACAAAGTATAAAAGTCAACACTAGAGAAGTCAATTATTAAGACTATAAAAAAGGGTACAAGAAATAAGAAAACAAGGAACAAGGGAGAGGAACTTACAACTTCGTTGCTACCTAAAAGTTAATATTTAAAAGAGAAGTGACCTAGAAATCAAACCTCCTTGGTATCATATACCGCTTGGGGTTCTTACTTCAGTAACAACTCAAATTATGGAAGCTAGGATACAATAATGACTTACAAGTGGGAAATAAAGCATAGCAATGCTACATTAATTTTAGGGTCATCTAGTTTGTTTAGATTCCTTTCAAGGCTGAAACTTAATGACTATTTTGTTCCATAATTGGCATACCTAAATTTCTGCTTCAAATACAGAAAGACTCACATTCAAAGAAAACAAAAACAATGTTTGTTTGTTTGATTGAATGAACATGGTCATTTCAGGTTGAGTCAAGTATGCTTGATTAAAACAAACAACTTGTCTTAAAGTTGAGATTTTTAGACTTGAATCCGTGTCAGACGCACTTATTATTAAGTAGTCGTTTGGCGTTCGGATCTCAAATACAATAGTACAATTTCAATATCGTCATTTCAATACCGCATTTCAATATCGCACCTTTCAATAACGCATTTCAATATCGCATTTCAATTTCGCACCTTTATTATTGCTATTTCAATTCCGCATTCCTTTACTCATCTCACTTTGAGATGATGTAGTTTTGTGCGCACTTTCAATAATTCCTTTATTTATTGTGATGTTTCTTTACTTGTTTATTGCTTTCATCACCTCAATTGCTAAATCCAACAAAATACAAAGTTACATCACGCTTAACAAAAATAATTTCTTGGACAAACCGGTCTTAGGTTCCCTTAAATTAACTTTAAAGCGAAGTGGTCACAATACAAGTAGAAATTCTATGTGCTAAATTCAAAGTTCAAGCCCACATAGAGTCATGACTAGGGTTATTCTAAAATTCTCCTCGCAATGTACTCGAATACTATTTTTAAAGCTCGCGGAATAACCATCTCGTTCCCTTGCCCGGATTTCACCCATCCGTTTCTAAGATTCAATGCCTTATCCACTAAAAAGTCAACTTTGGTCTTTCTAAACGAGACCCTTTAAATTTTTTGGTGGCGACTCCTTCGAAATCCAATAACAGACAAAGCCTTTAGTAGGGGAAATAAAAAAGAAGTACGATAAAAAACCCACTACAATTCTAGCGACTCCACTGGGGAGTTCTGATTTCAAATTCGATTATACGAGCATGCTTTGAGAAACAAGCCACTGCCATGCTCAAGTTATGGATGCCAGCTCCAGCGCCAAGCGCAGGCCCCTACGCCAGACGCTGCTACCTGCATCCATCACAGTGGCTGGTTGCCCATGCTGCACAAATTTTCGAGTGGGAGTCAGTTCTGGGTTTGAATTTCGAAGGACACTCCTAAACCATGAGAACGAATGTCGAAAAACGAGCTTTTCAAATACAATATTCCAATACGATTTTCAATTTCCAAATTTTAAGGCATGTCATGCATATTTAGAAAACCATATTTGTGCAAAAAGAATTTCTACCTTGCCCAACATGAATGTATCCTACATTCAGGTTAACCCCGGGGGCAACGAAATGGTGACTCTCCATACGGTTCCTGACCAAAGTGTGTGACCATTTCCGCGCCTACAGAAACTTGACACTTGCTTGACATTCCCGATGTCAAGTATGGAGGTCATCTGCCAACCAACACCTCCAATTTGAGGAGGTGCACAGTTGTTGCCGGATCCGCCTCTTAGTCGAGTACCTTTTGACACCAAAAGCTGACCACTTGCATCATACAAAACATAGACCGACCTTAGGTTGAGAACTTTGCATGTCGCATTCATATCCATGTTAGTGTGACAACGTGCTATTTGTGACCTTAGGTTGGGCGTCTTTGCACGCGTGAATGACTAACCTCGAGTTCTAGCTTTGCCAGAACCATTAGCCTCCAAGTAGGAAACCTAACCCCTAGGAGCATCATTCAAACCTCATGCATTTTAAACCGCCAATTTAAGGTCTTTTAGGAGTGCCACTCCATTTTGACTCAAAACCCTTACTCACGCCTCATGCACAAATGCCAAATTCAAAAGTCAATCCAACGGCGTCGTAATGCCAGATTTTCTAGTCTAATTCCAAATACAAAATTCAATCCAACGACGACATAATGCCGAATTTTCTAGTCCAATTCCAAATACAAAAGTCAATCCAACAGCGTCATAATGCCGGATTTTCTAGTCCAAGATTCAAGTTCCAAATTCAAAATTCAATCCAACGGCGCCATAATGCCGGATTTCCGATTCAAATACTCAAAACCTCCTATTCCAATCTCAAAACCTCAAGTTCAAATGTCCAAACTCATGATGGCGTAATGCCAAAATTTTGATTCAATCTTTCAAACCTCTAGTTCGAAATCCCGAATTCCAAATCCATGATAGTGTAATGCCGGATTTCCTATTCAATTTCCAAAATGTTATGACCAATACCTCGAAATTCCAAGTCCACGGCGGCATAATGCCGGACTTTCAACTTTTAAGTTCCTATTCAAATCCCCCCTTTCAGGAATCAAAGTTCCAAATCCAATGCCTCAAATCCATGGCGGCGTAATGCCGGGTTTTCAAGTCCAACGCCTCGTACTCTATACAAAACGCCTCTTTTCCAATTCCAAATCACAAATCAAATTCAAATTTCAAATTCACTTTCGAACTACAAAAATTCTTGCTTTCCATTGTTCCCAAATAAAAAATTCAAAAACATTTCCAATGGGTTGAAAATCTCTTGAAATAATACAAGTCTAATTTCCAAATCCATCATGGGTTGAAATTCCCTTGAAGCATTCCAAATTCCATGGATTGAATGTCCCATAAAATATTCCAAGTTCGATTAATGGGTTGAAAGTCCCTTGAAGTAATCCAAACCCCATACAAATTCTATCGGGTTGAAATTCCCTAGAAATAATACAAATTCGATTCCTCAAAACAATTCCAACAGGTTGAAAATCCCCAGAAATAATACAAAATCCATTGGGTTGAAACTTCCCTAAAATAATACAAATTCGACCTCCTAAAACATTCCCAACGGGTTGAAAATTCCCCGAAATAATACAAAACTCAATTCTCAAACTCCAATGGGTTGAAAGTCCCTAGAAATAGTACAAAATCCAATGGGTTGAAATTCCCCTAAAATAGTCCAAGTCCGATCATGGGTTGAAACTCCCTAGAAATAGTACAAAACCAATTTCCGAATTTTATTCCCAAGTTGAAACTCCGTTTAAATAATACAAATTCAATTTCTACATCGGGTTGAAATTCCCCTAAAATATTCCATGCTCTATGTTGGGTCGAAACTCCCTCAGAATATACAAAATCCAATGGGTCGAAATCCCCGTTCAATATTTCAAGTTCTAGTACAAGGAGGAGGCCTCCACAAAAGAATGAAGCTCCTTTCACTAATTTCCAACGGGTTGCAAATCCCGAACACAAATACAAAATCCAAAATCGCGAATCTTCAAAGTGGCACTTAGAGTCAAGTCTAGGTCTCATTGCGTATCATATCATGTGTCGGGATGTCCAAGTTATAAATTCAAGTCATGTGATAACTAGGTGCTCGGACTCATTCTCTCAAAATCCAATTCAAGATGACTTCATTGACAATAGTTGTAGCAGAGATCTATGAACGTGTTGAAGAAGCTGAGGCTCACATAAGAGCTCTCGGAGACAATCATGAAACTCTTTTCCATGCTTTTGGTCCTTTCGAGGTAGAAGAAATCTTTCATAACCAGAGGCCCGTGCCCTACCTTTTGCAACCATATGAAATTTCAGAGTCCGGGTTTGTTACTGGATTACCTCAAGAAGACATTTGCAGGATATGGGTCAGCCACGATGAAGACATGTACCAGGACCCCCCTATTGAGAACATCTCTGGCGATGAATGTCAGGAAATTGTGAATGCCGATTGGTACTTGGACACTAAGCCAGATAATAGTGTTCAGGTCATGACTCGATCCGGTCGAATTCAAGAGCCAGTCATCAGAACAACACCGGCAACTAATGTCCCTCTACCTACCGAAGAAAATCCCTTGATTAAACAATTGAAGCGTACAAAGGCAGAGGTCAATGTTTGGCAACTCATGGGTTTCCCTGTGGAGCATCACACTGCTCTAATCAATGCTCTTGTGAAGTTGAATGTCACCCCTGAAGTCACTCCTAACGAGCTGGTCGGGTTACTAACAAATCTGGAAGAAGGAATCACCTTTACAAATGAAGACCTCCCACCCAAGGGGGTAAGCCATCACAAAGCGCTCTATCTGACTGTTGAATACAAAGACAAAATCATCCCCATGACTCTAGTGGATAATGGGTCAGCCATCAATGTGTCTCCTCTCCGCACTGCTGCAAATGTGGGCTTCACTCCTAGTGAATTTTCTAGGTCTTCCCAAGGTGTTCGTGCCTATGACAACACTCGTCAGGAAGCAATGGGGACTCTCACCCTTCTACTCCGAACAGGCCCAATTGAGTGCAAGGTGAGCTTTCAAGTGCTCAACATCAAAGCAAGTTTCATTATCCTTTTGGGGAGACCTCGAATCCATGACCTCAAAGCTGTGCCATCTTCACTCCACCAGAAAGTCCAGATGGAGGTCCAAGGAAATATCATTACTCTAAATGCATCCCATCCAAGAACCAAGATAGCTGACAAGGCTCTGATATTAATAGAACATGATGACAATGATGAAGACCTTTGGGGGTTCAGTGCTGAGCTAGGAGCCATCGAGTCCAAAATGAATCCCATGGCAAGGCATATAATGATTAAGCGTGGGCACTACTTAGGCACTACTCTGCCACCACCTATCGAATCTCCTTTCAAGACTCATGGTCAGACTAACTGTTGTGGTCTGGGATATAAACCGACTAAGTACGACAACAAGCTACAAGAGGCTAAGCTAAGGGCCCGTCGAGCAGGTAATTACCAATTCAAAATGCCTCCCCTTCAACGTACACTCAATGGACAATTTATAAAAGAAGGAGAGGATGACCTGTACTTTGACTTCCTTGAGCCTTTCTATGATGCTTCAAAAGGGGTCCTCTACCCTGGATTCGTTATCTTTCAAGACTGTCACTTTCTCGAGGATGCCCCTCCAGTGAAAAACAAGGCTACCCTTGAATGCCTTGATTCACCAGCTTTTGGTCTCTTGTTCGGCCAAGAAGTAACACCAATCATTCCTGAAGCTACTATGGTTCAAATGATCACTCAAATCGAAGATTTTGACACATCTAAGCTTATTACTCCCAGTGAGAAGATGGTCAATGGCTGGAGGAAGTCCCTCAAAATTACTGCTCCAAATGGCAAAATGTTCAAGATTACTGTGGGCGACGGATCTATGATGAGCGAGTCCGAGTTAGAGGATGAGTCTTGATCTGAGTTTAGTGATGAGTCTAAGAGTCGAGGGCTAGAGTCTTGCATCAATCAAGAGCCTCTAAAGCGCGAGCTTCAAGTTAAAGTTGTCGATGTAATGATTGCTAATTTCAATAATACTTCAATTTCCTCCTACTCTTCATGTCCAAATTCAAAACACACTCCTAATCCTAACATCTTTGCTTCACAAGAAACTGACCTTGAAATCTTAAAAGCTATTGAAAATCATGAAAACAGGACGCCCATAATTGAGTAAACAGAAAAAGTTAACCTTTCTAACAACAGTGATCCAAGACTAGTTCAGATTGGTTTGACTCTATCTCAAGCAGAGCGGGATGATCTTATCAAGCTACTTTCAGAGTACATAGACGTCTTCGCATGTACATATCATGATATTCCAGGGGTTGATCCAAGCATCGGGCAGCATACAATTCCCCTCATTCCAGGTTCAAAGCCCATCAAGTAGAAACTTCGTCGCATGAAACTGAATGTTTCCCTCAAAATTCAAGAAGACGTCTCTAAGCAGCTAGAGGCTGGGTTTATTCGAGAAGCAAAATATCCAGAATGGATTACAAATATTTTCTAAGTTCCAAAGAAAGACGGCAAAGTACGAATGTGTGTTGACTACAGAGATCTTAACAGGGCTAGCCCTAAAGACGATTTTCCATTGCCTCACATCGACATCTTGGTCGACAACACCCAAATCATGCCTTACTCTCTTTTATGGATGGGTAGGCAGGCTATAATCAGATTCCCATGGCAGAGAAAGATATGGAGAAGACAACCTTCATCACTCAGTGGGTTATATATTGCTACATAGTTATGCCGTTCGGACTGAAGAACGCGGGGGCTACGTATCAAAGAACAACCACATCCATTATGAGCGACATGATTCACAGAGAAATAGAGGTATATGTCGATGACATGATCGTCAAATTAAAATAGCGACTTGAGCATACAACATTACTTCGAAAATTCTTCAATAGGCTTAGGAATTACAATATGAGGCTCAATCCTCTAAAATGTGCATTCGAGGTAACGTCAGGCAAGTTACTTGGGTATGTCATCAGTTCTCGGGGCATCGAGGCTGATCCTTCAAAAATCAAGGCCATTCTAGACATGAAACCGCCAACGAATGAGAAAGAAATTTGGGGGTTCCTTGGAAGGTTACAATACATTAGTAGATTCATCTCAAAGCTCACTATGATCTGTGAGCTAGTATTTCGAAACTCCGCAAGAGTGAGCCCAAGGTATGGGACGAAGATTGTCAACATGCATTTTACACTATCAAAGACTACCTTTCCGATCCTCCAGTGTCAAAGCCGGCAATATCGGGGCTCCCCTCAGGCTTTACCTTACAACGACTGATTCAGTGGTAGGGGCCATGCTTGCCTTAGAGATTGAAGGCAAGGAAAGTGTCGTATACTATATAAACAAGAAGCTGCTCGAGTACGGAACCAGATATACTCATTTCGAAAGGCTCATTATTGCCTTGGTTTGGGACACAAAGAAACTACGACACTACATACTCTCCCACACATTGTATGTAATTTGCAAAGCAGATCCTCTCAAGTACCTATTCGAAAAACCGGCTCTCAATGGAAGGTTGTCCAGATGGTTGGTCATGTTAGCGGAATTCGATCTTAAGTATATTCCTCAAAAATCTATCAAGGGTTTGGCGGTCTCAGACTTCCTAGCCGACTATCCCATCGAGGCAGAAGAGGAGGACTATGACTTACCTGATAAGCAAATTCTAATGACAAGCTATGACAGTTGGTCACTGCACTTTGATGGTGCCTCAAATCAGAACGGATGTGGTGTCGGGGTGATCCTAGTAGCTCCGGAGGACACTCACATTCCCATGTCAGCAAAATTGCAATTCAATGTTACAAACAATGAGGCCGAAAATGAAGCATGCATTATGGGCCTGGAAGCCGCCTTAGCATTGGGTGTCCAGAAACTTTGAGTGTACCGGGATTCCTCCTTAATCATCAATCAAATTTCCGGAAAGGGGAAAGTTAGAAGCGAAAGCTTGGCCCCATACCAGTCCTATCTCGAGAAGCTGTGTGAGAAAGTAGAAGAGCTTCGCTACACATACCTCCCAATAGAGGAGAATCAATTTGCCGACGCACTGGCAAAACTAGCATCAATGATCAACATCCCAAATGGCATGGCTGAAATGCCACTTACAATTGAAACGCGTCAAGAAGTAGCATAAGTCCATGCTATTGACGACGTCGAGCCTGATAAAGATGAGCCTTGGTTTTCAGACATTCAAAGGTATCTACAAAACTCTAACAACCCCCCGCACTTTTAAAGCAAGAGTCAAAGAGCTTTACGCCTGCAAGCAGCCAATTTCGTCATAGAAGGCTTTCTATACAAGTGGTCCCCTAGCGGCCCCAATGTCCGATGTGTTGACAAGCACGAATCACAAACAGTCATGGACACCGTGCATGCCGGAGTCTGTGGTACCTACATGATTGGGAAGATGTTGGCCCTCAAAGTCATCAGGGCTCGGTATTACTAAACCACCCTCGAACGGGATTGTTACTCCTTCGTCAAGAAATTTCCTACCCGCCAAAAGTGTGCGAACCGGAAGGACATTCCCCCATCCTTGCTATATTCTCAATCATCACCATGGCCGTTCTCAGCTTGGGGTATCGACTATAGGGGAATACAATTAAACATAATAACATGTGCGGAACAATCCCCAAAGCCAGGAAACATGTATAAAGCACAGATTAAGCAAACTTACATTCGAAGCGTATTTTCCACAATAATATGTCAACGAATACGAATAAAGAACTCCACTTATCGTTCCTCTACTTGGTTCACCGACACATTCAGATCCGTCTTGATAATCGTAGCTTAGACAATCATTCAAGAGTTTGTGCTTTTGGGAAGAACACATCCATGGAGGCTAAAGAGAATTAGGGTTTCTCTCTCCTCCTTAGGGTTTGATGTGTAATCTGATTTTTTGCATTAGGTTATTGGAAAACGTGAGATGGATTAATATTATAACCCTTAGGTTATAATATCAACCGGTCAAGGCACATAGGCCATGCGCCAGCTGTGAGGGGGTCGAAAAAGCACGAGGCTAATGTGTGACCTTGTCCCTCGTGGGTGTGACGTTTCTTTTTGTCAAATCAAGTGTAATTGGATTTCCTGTGAGTTTACACCCAATTGACTAGTAATATAGGAGTCGCCATTCAGTTTTTAACGACAATGAGAAAAACAGACAAAACCCAGTTATCGTGACATAAAGGGAGTGCAATTATGTTTGACCATGACGGCCGTAGGTTCCCTTGTGATTCCTGGTGTGGGGATCTCTCAACATACACCCGCAAGGTAGAGATTGAGGGTTCGGGGGACTGTAACTACCGAGAGGAGTATTCGCTCGTCGATAACTCCAGAGGCAGGATATCCTTACTAGCTAAGCATAAATAATTGAAGGGACATGCGTTAACTATTAAATTAATCTGAGTTGATTTTAACAATATGCAACATATAATACTAGATCGATTGCGGTTATCTGATTTAGATTATTTTAAGGGACCTAGCATGATAATCCAATTTCCCAACATATAATCTTTATTAGGCGTGATCGAACAATCAGTTTTAATTAGTTTAACAGTTCATAAAAGGGCGAGGAAAGCAATTAAATCATAGAAAAGGGACACATTACGACGCACCATTGAGAGGCGCATCACGGTTCTCAGAAAACTAACCACTTTGATTTTGCTATTTCTTTTTTTATTTAACGAATCTCAAGTTATGGGACAGGATACGTTCTGTTCGATTTATGGATCGATTGCGACAGAACGCGTGATCAGTTTTGCAGCGTGAGGCTTAGACTTAGGGGTTTAGAGTCAATACTCAGACTTAGGGCCCTATTTATAGAAAAGAGTTCGTGGAAAGATAGAATTGTAGAGCCCTAATCCACGAGGAATTAGGAAAGAATACGTCCTAGGTAATTTCAGCGCCCAGGCCTGGGCGCCGAAGATTTCGGCGCCCAGAGCCAGCCGTTGAAAATAGGATCTGGGTTGTTTTCTCAGTCAGCTTCGGACTCTTAGAATCCGGGGTGTATGAGACTTAATCGAGTCTTTTAGTGCGTATTAATTTTATGACGGAATGCGTCTGGGCCCGTTACGAACTCTAGGCTCGTTAGGATTTCAATCAATACGTGACTCTTATTTTCGAATCGTATTAGGAATAGGATTCTCTCGCAATTTCTATCTCATTTAGGATATATGTTGGAGTGCAACACCTAATTCTGACAAGTTTCTATCTTTTATGACTTGCCACTTTTAACAACTACCCATTACGGCAGTTACTATTTTTAGTAGGTTTCCATTAATAGCAGGTTTCTATAAATAGCAGGTTTCGGGTGAAATGAAAAGGGGAATTGAGATTCGTTATTTTATAGGAGATGCGTTGTCAAGTGGAGATTTACGTTCTCATCATCGAACCTTCCCTTTCGGGAATGGGGACAAAAGTAGGTGTCTACACCAGCCAGCCCCGTCCGTGCAAGCCCACACGCGCACAGCCACACAGGCGCTGGGCCTTGGGTCGCGCTGTGTGCGCTGCTGCTGCTGTTCCTCGCATGCGCGCGCGCGCCCAGCCAAGGCTTTGGGTCTTGCGCGCTGGCTCGCTGCTACGCCCAGTGGGCCTTGCGCTTGGGCGCCTTGGCTCGTTGGCCTGGCAGCGTTGCCCCTTTCCGTATCCGCGATTAATATATTCCCGATATATTTTTTATCGAATCGTATACGACGAATCACCATCGTACGATACGATTTATTCGTTTCTCCTAGCTTACGAATATTCGCGATACGATATACGATTCCGATGCAAGGTCGTATCGTATAATACGTTTTCCAACTAATTCCCGAAAAGCTATTAAATGAATTTCCGATTCATTTAATCCGGTGATCTGTTACGTGTCATTGGTGTGACCTTGTAGGTTCAGTCAAGAGTAAGTTGTGAGTTCAAATATGCATTAGAACTCACTGATCGGAAGCATTGCTCCAGCTAGCTGTTCCGATCACTTGATCTCACTGAATTAATTGTTCGCAATTAATCTGAACCTTGGTATTAGACTTAATGCACCTTGGGTGAAGGACATATTTCCTTCAATCTCCCACTTGTCATTCAGACAAGTGTGCATCCACATTCCTTTGTCACTTAGTGTTACTGAACATAAGGTAAGATCCAAGCCATCCTTAATAGGTCCAGAAGTGTTTCCCGTATTACAGAGTTCAACTGTCAAACTTTTGCAGAAGGTTAAGCCTAACCATTCTGAGCACGGCCATGCATTTTACAGTATCTAACTCTCCGAGAGGCCTTGTTACACAACAACACCATATCCTATCAAAGATAGGAGGACAATCCATTCTTGCAATCTATGAATACTCACTTTGATTCATAGTACGCCTAATAACTACTTTTATAGCCTCCTTTTACGGTGCGACGTTTAGCTAGTATCAAAGCGAACTAATTCTCAAACGAGCAGACATAATCGCTCATGTTCTGAGGAACGGTTTCTAATCACCATTAATGAGAACTACCTATGACATGACTTTAATCTCTTAAAGCGTTCTCATGGTCAATCCGATACAAGATCCAATAAGTATCTATGCAAAAGATTCTGACATCCAGTCACTCTAGTTCAAGAAACAGAACTAAGTAATCTACTTGCAATCTAATCTTCATTAGTCATTGGTCGTCCACCTTTCAATGACCTGGATTAGGGATCCTTTGTGACTTCAATATTCAAGTTCACTTATGGGTGTTTCTTTGTCGAAGAATCCATCTTGACATCCCATTTGAATTATTTGAATCACATGGACTTATCATTTAATACTAAACCAAGATTAAATGATCTATGAAATATGATTTCATAAATGATAAATGTTTAAACCAAGTGCTTACCAATTTGTGGGCCTCTAACCCAAAATCAAGCATTTAATGTTTTACAAATGTAGGCCTTTCACCCAATACTTAAAACATTCATGGAACTCAAACTTGATTCCATTTCTGCATATAAATGTTGTATCTCATTCAATGGAGAGGTTTAGTTTATCATACTTTGCTATTCTTAGCATCCTTTCTATCGAAAGCCTTTCGATGTAAGATGAAAAGATCTTTGAATATGTTTATAGAGTGATCTAGTCTTTCCTTGCTGTTTTGGATGATAATCATATTCAAAATAGAAAATTATCCAGATAGCAGACTTGTGATCAACCTGAGTTCATTGAAGAACTCCCACTAAAAACAATTCCCTTTTATTTCTTCTTAGGCAATAATGAATTCCTTTCAATTATGTAGAATTGCAAATGATGCCATCTTTTGGAATACTCCAACCAGTTCACAGAGATGTGGGAGATACATCTTTCAACTGAGAACTTGGAAACTAATCGTTGATTCAGTTTCCCATGCATCACATATGGTTTAGAACCTATGTAACCACCTTTTAATCACGACGCCTAATTGCCCGTGTATGTTTGTGGTTTGCCTAACAACAAGATCTAACTTTTGCTTAGGCAAATGCATGTAGCACCAAAACTTTAGTTATCTTCACTTCCTCTTATCAAGTGCTCATCCTACATATCCAAATGTATTGGATGTTCTTGATACTGTTCTAATGATCTTTGATCCAGATCAATAGAGATTGGTATAAACTCGTCACGATCCAATGTTCACGAGTTATCTTGGCGATCTATATATCACATCATACATGATTGATTGTAATGCAAAAACCATTCGCATTTTAAAATTCATCCATGTGACTTTTAGCTTTATTCTGTTTCAAGAGACACTGAATCTTGCTAAAATCTTGGCATTTCCATGTGATATAAGGTGAAGGCACCTCTTCAAGGTCCTTAGGATTAACTCTAGTGATAACAGCCTAGCTTTATACTTAGTTAAAGAATTCACAACTTAGACTTACTCATATGGGTTGAGAGTCTCTATTGAGTCTCTCCATTGTGTTTGATTTAGTGATTACTTTTACAGAATCCAAACAACGCTTTAGATCCTATCCAATAGATGTATTCAATATCCAGTAATTACTTGATTTGAAAGTATTAGTTTCGAATTCTAAAGGGTTAGATTTGAAAGTATTCAATATCCAGTAATTACTTGATTTGATGTATTCAATATCCAGTAATTCTAAAGCGTATTGGATATTCAATATCAAAGCGTATTTGGTTAGAATCCAGTAATTCTAAAGCGTATTAGATATCAAGTTTAAAGCGTATTAGATATATGGTCAATATCTAGTAATTCTAAAGCGTATTTGATATCAAATTCAATAACCAGTAATTCTAAAGCGTAATTCTAAAGCGTATATGGTCAATATCCAGTAATTCTAAAGCGTATTGGATATTGAATATTCAAATTCTAAAGGGTTAGATTTGAAAGTATTTGTCAATATTGAAATATTACTTGATCCTATCCAATATCCAGTAATTACTTGGTTCTAATATTGACAAATACTTTCAAATCTAACCCTTTAGAATTTGAATGTCATTTTCAATACAGAGATATGTATCTCATATATAGAACCAATAAACTTGACTTAGCTCCCACTAAACTCCTCATCTATAAGATGATTCATATTTTCATAAAGCTATGATTGCTCAATAGCCGTTTAGACAAATATGGTCCAATTCCCACTTGCATGCTTTAATCTACGACTAGATTTCTTAAGCTTGCTCTTTTATCTAGCATCCAAAACTTTTTTTTTTTGCTAAGCAAGTGAGAATAATATTAAGGCTCAAACAATTATAACCTTAACTAACTTCAAGAGAAACAAACCAACTAGGTTGGACCATTTCAACAAGAAGTTAGCAAAACAACAAGCAACTAGGAATACAAAGCTTATAAGCTCACAAACCAACTATTGTCTTTCTTGTTTACATATTTAGGCAAGATTGCTTGAATTCTACTCTTCACAGTTTGCTTCAAAGTACCAACTGTAACTTTAACAGCAGGAACCAACTGATCCCATAGACTAGTGTTCCTGCATCTCCAGATTAAGTACACTAGTGCCACAATTGCTGCATAGTATACCTGCTTCCTGAATTTAGAGTGTCTTCCATGCTTGATGCTTCTATATAACTGATGTAAATCAACAGCAGTAGTGTTGATTCCCAACCATGCCTTCATTGCATCCAAACATTCCTTGTTGTAGGAACAATCAAAGAAAAGATGATGATGATCCTCATCCTTCTGTCCACAAATTAAACAACTTGCAGAGCTGCTGATACCAATTTTAGCCATTTTAGCTGTAGTTTGCAACCTGGATTGAATTGCTAGCCAAGAAATAAACCTGTGCTTTGGGGTATTAAGCCTATTCCACACCAATCTGTCCCAATGGACCTTAGGTCTATTACCTGCCAGCTTGTTATAGACTTGCTTCACAGAATATTTAGACATTGCACCAAATTCTGCTTCAGTAAACACCAGTTTTAGCTTGTCTTTAGTACTGCACACCTGTTTCCAATACCAGCTAGCTGTATTGTTAGGCTGATAATCCCACCATTCCCCATCCTTTAAGTAAACTGAGGTAACCCACTTAATCCAGACATTATCCTGTTTAGTGGCCAAAGCCCAAACATATTTGCCTATACTAGCAATATTCCATAACAGGACATCTCTAAATCCCAAACCACCACTCTGCTTGTCACAACAAATTCTTTCCCAAGCAATGCTGCTTGGTTTACTACTGTAAGCATGGCCACTCCAAAGGAAAGCCCTGCAAATCTTCACAATATCTTGAAGAACACTCTTTGGGAGCACATATATCTGAGTCCAGTACATATGCAAGCTAAGCAAAACATAATTAACTAACTGCATTCTAGCTGTGTAGGAAAGGTTCCTAGAACTCCATATTTTGATCCTAGCAGTCATCTTATCCACCAAAACCCCACACTAAGCTGCAGAAATCTTTTTGGAACAGATGGGAACTCCCAAATATTTAAATGGTAAGGTGCTTCTGACAAAACCAGAAGCATCCACCACCCTCTGACATCACCATCAGACATTCCATGACAATATATGGATGATTTCTGATCATTGGCTTTCAAACCAGAAGAGTTAGAAAACAGCTTAAAAGCTTGTAAGAGCAGATAAATTGAAGCATATTCACCTTTGTAGCACAAAATCAAATCATCAGCAAAGCATAGGTGAGTGAGCCTAACCTCTTTGCATCTAGGATGGAACTGAAACTGTGACAAGGCACTCATCTTCTGCAATATCCTTGACAAATACTCCATGCAGATAACAAAAAGAAGAGGGGAGATGGGATCACCCTGTCTCAAACCTCTCTGGGATTTGAAAAAACCATGCATTGAGTCATTGATCATCAAAGAAAACATAGGTGTAGTGACACATTCCATTACTAGGTTAACAAACTGCACTGGAAACTCCAAGTATTCCATCATTTCTCTCAGAAACTGCCAATCCACAGTATCATAGGCTTTCTGCAAATCTATCTTCATCAGACAACTAGGTTTCACTCCTTTCCTACCATAGTGCCTCACTAGGTCCTGCACTACCATTATATTGTGAACAATATATCTACCATGAACAAAACCACCTTGATTCTCCAAAATAAGATCAGGAAGAACTTGTCTCAATCTACCACACATGACTTTAGTAATACACTTATACAATGTATTCCAGCAAGAAATTGGCCTGAAATCACCTACACTCCTTGGACACTTAGTCTTAGGAATTAAAGTTACAACTGTGTGGTTCACTTCCTTTAACAGTTTACCATGATGTAAAACATCTAAAACAGCATCAATAGTCTCCTTACCAACAATGTGCCAAGTGTCCTTGTAAAAGTAAGAACCAAACCTATCAGGTCCTGGTGCCTTAACACCTGGAATACAAAAAAGAGCTGCCTTCACCTCATCAACAGTATAAGGTGCAGTAAGAATTGCTTTGTGATTTTCCTGACGTACTGGACCAATTTGGACAACCTGCTTGATCACTGGAGTTCTAGATTCTTGCACACTACCCAGCAGGAGCTTGTAATACTCAATAAATGCCTCTGAAACCTCACCAGGCTTGTCTCTCCATCTCCCCTCCTTATCATGTATACTATACACCTGATTTTGATTATTTCTACTTTTAATACTTTGATGAAACAGGGCTGTGTTCTCATCACAAACCTTAATCCATGCCAGCTTAGCCTTCTGACTCAAAAAATCCAAATAAACCTTATGTTTGATCTTATACTCCTGAATAGCTTCTAACTCTTTGTTAGCAAGACATTGATCAGTAGGGTTTGCATGCATGGGCTCTTGAGCAGCTACCATATCATGATAAGCATTCAAATCAGCAGCTTATACATCAGAAAACCCACTTTTGTTAAGATCTTTTAGAGCAATCTTAACTGACTTCAGTTTACTAACCAACATAAACATTTTGCTCCCACTTACTTGAGTATTCCAAGCTGCCTGAATTGTATCATTGAAAACAGGAGAACTCTTCCACATTGTAAAATACTTAAAAGGTTTCCTACCCCCACCAATTCTAGGATATATAGTCAATAGACCAGGTGAGTGATCAAACTGGCCTTCAGGCATAAAACACACCTCTGTTGTTGGATAACACCCCTTCCATGATTGATTAGCTAAAACTCTATCAAGCTTTGAGAAAACCCTATCATGCCCTTGCTGTTTATTGTTCCAGGTGTACAAATTTCCTACACACTTAACATCCTCCATTCCACACAGATGCATACAATTGTTAATATCAACTATCTCTGCATGCCTAACAGGACAACCTATTCTTTCATCCACAGCCATAACACAATTGAAATCCCCACAAAGAATCCAAGGCCCCTGAGTGTTAAGCAAACTCAAATCCCTCCATAATTCTTGTCTCATACCATGATCATTGAAGGCATAAATGAAAGTACAATGAAAACTAGGCATACCACTAAGAGGTGTGATATAACAGTGCAGAAACTGACTTGATGCAGCAATAATATTCACTGTAAAACAACAAGATTTCCAAGCAACAACAATTCTCCCCCCAGTATGATAGCTAGCATTACTAGTAAAACACCAATTTGAAAACACCTTTTGATAAAGCTTACCTAGGTTAGGGAGCTTTACCTTATGTTCCAGGAGTCCCACCAGGCCCACCTCATACTTGTGAATGAAATGCTTAACTTCATTCTGTTTTTGAGATGAGTTGAGACCCCTTACATTCCAAGCTACGATCCTATCCATTAGGATGAGAAGGGTCCCCCCTTCCAGCTACATTGCTTCCATGATCTCCACCAGTACCTCCATTGTGTCCAAGATCACCTCCTCCATCAATCTGGCTCACACTCTCCAGAATCTGAAAAGCATTAACAGTTTGAGTTGGAGTCACTGATGATGACCTTACCCTAATTGGTCTGAGTGCTCTTTGAAAGCCCTCTGGATCCATGGGTGATGCATTCTCAACAGGTACAGATGCATTTGCAGTATTCATTCCAGTTGCAGTATTCACAAGTGGTTGTTTCCTAACCCAAACTCTCTTAGTGTTTCCCAACCTACACTCAGTAGACACATGTCCAACCCCTCTGTAAGTTGTACAAACAGTTGGCCTCCATTCATAATGCACCCTTACTCCTGTCATTTCTCCTTTCTCATTTCTGAATGAGATCTCCTCTTGAAACTTCTGTGACAATGGAACATCCACCAAAACCCTTGCATATTGCAACTTATCTCTACAGGCAGTAGCAAAATCCCTCTTGATTGGTTTTCCTATCTGGCTCACAATATTTAACAAAGCTTTTTCACCCCAATACTTGAAATGGAGTTGCAGTTGTACCCATATAGGCACTGACTTCACATCATCTTTGTCCATGTCCATATCAACAGTCCAGGGTTTAAGAATTAAAGGCTTGCTATCAAAGAAATAATGTCCATTGAGAACCTTATCTCTGGAATCCATAGTCTTAAAACGCACCAAGTATATGCCCTTTTTCACCAATACAACCTTATCAACATTTAAATGTTTCCAGATCCTCCTAATGAAACCTTCCATGACATTAATAGGGGGATTAGAACCCACAACATAGCACACAACAGCAGAATTCCAGAAATCCACCTCTTCTTGAATGTCATCAAAATCAATTTCAATCGGAAAAACAGAGCTATCTCTATTAGATTCCATTATCGGATCAACTTCATGATCAAGTAAATCAGGTGCAATTACAGTATGATTAGATTCATTACCAGATTCAGTAGAATCATTATCAGTCATATTATCATCATTTTCATCCAACTGGTGCAAAATAGGAATTGTACCCACTTCTACTTTATTTCGGGTTTGAGTTCTACCTGCAATTCCAGACGCGCTATGAATATGCTGCATAAATTCATTGAAAGAGTGTCGCACTTCCGATCGTACTTGAAGATGTTCCAGTCCCGATGTCGGAGTGAGAATCTCATTTTCCATCCCAAAATCAATTGCTTCCACACCAAGAACTTCATCAATCGATCGAGTTTTGAGTGCTTGTGAATCCGATGAAGGTCCCCTGGGTTTCGTCGCTCCATTTCCATGGTTACTCCCCTGATTTTTTGACCTAGACTTCCTTGCAATGGCGGAGGTGCACAGTATGGTACCATACACCCGAGAGAAAACGTAGAGAGAAAGTCAGGAGAGTTTTTCTTCAAAAAATCATTTTTCTCAATTTTCTTTGAAGGGGGATCAGCATCCAAAACTTTTACATTGTGTGATGTACACAATTCCTTTCTACAAGTCCAATTGAGGAAGGTGTTTTGTTTTCCAATTGCCATATTTCCATATGCAATGGTTGCTAGATTTATCCAAAATAGTTCAAGCATTCCGACTTGGTGAAAAAGATTTCAACATCATCAACGCCGTGAAGTTGTTTACAATCTTTAACCACCAATCTAGCTTCTCTTTTGTATGTGTATACAATATCATCTTTGTATGTTTTGAAAACATGTTTGCAACCAATGGGAGTAAACCCTTTATGCAAATCAACGTTGTATGTTTAGAAAACATGTTTGCAACCAATGGGAGTGAACCCTTTATGCAAATCAACTAAATCATAGATTTGATTCTTCAAGATGAAGGTACTTTGGATGAAATGGCCTCAAACCATTTTGTATGGCCTCGAACCATACTTATGTTTCTGATGGCCTCAAACCATACTTGGGAATTTTTGATTCGTCGTAGCTAACCTGTAAGTCGTATGTTTTTGAAGCACTTTCCAAAGTCTTCATAGTTTTTATTCCTCAAGATATCTATGTATCTATCTTTGTTGAATTCTATTTCTTATACGATTTACCTAGGTATTGAACATCAAACGTTAGTGTCTATAAAGACATTACTCAAGTCCTTTGAGTATTAGGATTCTCTTGAAGCACTTCTAAAGTCTTCATGAAGCTCTTCCAAAGGCTTCTAAATACGGAGCTTTTTCAAAGACTCCTAAGTATCCTACATTTGTTTGTTGCTTGACTCAAAGTCCATTCGAGGTCATTTTTCTCCCACTTGCCTTTTGGAAATATGATGGTTTCCTAAAAGACATTATCTTAAGCAACAACCATATGTTCTCAGATTTGTGGTAGAATTAATACCTTTTATTTCTTATGAATCGCTCATAAAGAAACATATATCTATCCTTGAGTTTGTTTGATGTAAACACTAACTCCCACTGGGTTCGACAACCCTAGATATATATGTACTGAAAAGATGTACTGAACCGAAGTTCAATCCTTATGACATCTTATCCTTAGCGTTGACAACTTTGTTTAGTGTGAAAGTCACTTGAGAGTGTAATTAGAAACTAAATAGGAAAATAGTCGTGATTATCGTTAATCGAAATAGATTTCGATTTCTCCATTTGGACATACCATATTCTTATGGAGCTTCGATTATTATAATGCCATATAAACAATCTAGATAATCTTTCTTGGCTCATACAAACATCACCATGACCCAGCCTAGATGTTCCAAAATTCTTGCCAATTTGATTTTATACCCTTTTGTGAATTACATTGAAGCATTTCACACATTTCACTTTGAGTAAATATATCCATATTTTCTCAAATTCTTGTGAAATAGGTAAGTCATAAAATCCATCTTTGGCCCATGAACTTCATTGTCTAGAAACTTCTAACAATAGTCCATTTCTATGTCATGTTCAACAAGCAAGACCCACGTGTCTTAAATTAACCAACTTTCAGAATTCCATGCCATGGAATCTTAGAATGTTGACTTGTTGATATGGTCGTATGACATTGCCAAAGGTATGTGGAACACAAATCAAAATGTTAATTTGATTTGAACCTTCTGAAGTTTGAGTGTGAAGAGATTCGTTTGTTTATTAATCAATCATATGACTCAACCCTTAAGTGACCATTTCATTCAAATAAACACTCAACGAATGTTTTTGTGTACTTTGAATGTGAGTCTTTTCGTTGTCCAAACAGAAATTGATTATGATGATTAATGGAACATAATATCATTAAGTTCCAGCCTTTAGAAGGACTTTAAAACAAACATGATGACCCTACAATCGATGTAGCATAACTTTGCTTCATTTCTCACTTGTAGGTCAATAACCAGACTTAGCTCCCGGAATTTGAGTTCTTAACAAGAGTTAGAATTTCAAGCGGTAATCTAATACCATAGGAGTCTATTTGCTAAGTCGTTTCTCTTTAACATAAACTTCAAGGTAGAAATTGAATCTTGAATTCATTTCTTTTGTTCCCCTTTCCTATCCTTTCTAGCACGTTTTCTTATAGTCCTAAAGATTTTACTCTTTGCTTGATCTTCTTACTTTGTTACGCTTACAAAGTCCCTTTCTTTTGTTCACTTTGAATGACAACATCCAATGAGTCTAATTCATTATCGAATCAAAAGAAAATTGGTTGTTAACCATTGTTTATCCATGAGTCTTTAACTCAATACTTCATTATTTCAAAACTACCCAGTATTCTGAATATATGAGGTCCAATTGGTCTACCATTCAAATTTTTTGTTTGAAAACAACCATGAAGATCACTATAAGAAAATAGCATTCAAGATACGCTCTCACTCTCCTTTTCTTTGAGAATCGCTCTCAAAATAGTTGCCAATCGATCGAGGAAATATCGCAGTTCTATTGTCCGAACGCAATAAAGTTGAAGATTTACGATTCTACAAAATGAAATAGCAAAGAAAACATTTATCAAACTTTAATAACTTGAAATAAAAGCATTCACGCAATCATCAAAGCTATTAAACATTTAATTCATGCAAAAATAAAACATGGTCTAAAATGAATGAAATGATTCCAAGACCCCAAAAGTCCTAAATCCTTAAGCAGCTTTAGCATGTCTTAAGTAGTTTAAGATTTTAGGTAAGCAAAACCTATTTCTAGTAATATCCAAATTACTCTTGGTTAATAAATTAATGTCATAATTTATCCCATTGCCACAACATAATGCCATTGTTGTTTGAGTTGAAACCACAATCAACGTGCTCCTTTAGGTCGCCTTACCACCTAAGTCAACTAAAATAGCACCTCGCTTTAGCGTAAACCTACTATCTTAGATCCCTATATTTTTGTAAGTGTTGATTTGGAAGGCAATTTTTAAACTCAATATTACTTGGACCTAGTTGTTTCTATGTTGGTTCGATTATTTAGTGAACTTAAAACTAATCGATTCATAGGAAACAACCTGTTCATGCAAAGCATACATACATTCATACATTCACGCATAATATATATATAGAAGTGCATAAATAAATGGTGATCTAGTATGGCCCAAAACATCTTGTCTTGAAGCATCCAATCTTCATCACCTCCTTGTTAGCTTGGCATCGTCTTGAATCTTCGTTCAAATGCTAACTTAAAGTTCTAAACTTGGAAATACTTGAAAATAATAAATTACATCAAAATTTCCATGGTACGCAGACCATATTTAAAACTTTACATTCAAAGATAGAACGGTACGCAGACCGTATTTAACTATCCTAAATTGACCATACTAGTCACTTGGAGTACCTGCATTGCATAAAATATATATTCTACGCATTCACCCATTCGTATGCTAAAACGAATGGCCCATGTTAATATGCAAGTATTTACGTGAATTAATTAAAATTCACGTTCACATAAACGCATCCTAAAACATTAATCAATTTCCAAATTATTAATCCTTAGACTTTATTCTAATTAAAATTGAATTTAATTAAAATAATGCGACCTACGAAATAATTAAAATAATTATTTCATTTTAATTTCATTTAGTGGCTCCCACTCAAACCAATAATTATTCCGGATAATTAATTATGAAATATTAAATTAAAACTCGCGGCCCGGCCCAAGCAAATAAAATATTAAATTAAATATCCCGTTAGCCCAAATTAATGCAAATATACGAAGCCCAACGAATTAAACGATTTTAAAAAAAAAAGTTCAATTGCCTAATCGGGCTAGGCTTGCGCCTAGCCCTGCCTTGCGTGAAGCCCAAGAGCACACGAGCATTGCCCGCGCACCCCAGCCCCATCGTGCGTGAGGCCCAAGAGCACACGAGCAATGCCCGCGCTCCCCAGCCCCATCGCACCGCGTACCCGCAGCCATGTTGCCCCTGCGTTGCGTGAGTTGTGCATCGAGTGTGCTGGACGTCGCAAGGCTTGCCCTTGCTTCGTCGCAGCCCCGCAAGCATGCTCGCCTGCCCCTTCCTTGCCTAGCGTGCACGAGGCACGCAGCCTTGCTGCTGCTGCCCGTGTCGTATGGCTTGGCGAGCACAATGGCCTCGTATGGCTCGACGAGCCATACTTCCATCATGCCCATGTTCGTGTTTTTGGTTCGTAAAACGGACCAACTTAATTAAAATTAAATTTAATTCACGAACTTGCATTAATTTTATTTTTCAAAAAAAAAGGTTACGATTTAATTTTCGAAAAACAACGATTTTTAACGATTTAATAAACTTTAACGACAATCCAATTTCGTCAAATTAATAAATCAAGGGCTAACAATATTCAAACTTTCAAGAACGATCGAATCAAATTTAAAGTTTGAACTTTTAATTAATAAAATCCGAAACTTTATATCGTTCATAAACAATTAAATTTCAGATTATTAATAATTTGGTTTAAGTGCGATTAAAATTAACGAAACCATTCAAAATTTTAATCCAATAATTTTTAAAATTAGCCACTGACCCATGAAATTGTACTCCTTTCCCCAATTAACCGAATTATTAAACCAAAATTAATTAAAATTCAATTAGGGTTGCAAATTTTACGAATTGGGGAAAGGAAAAATTAGGGTTTGTACTTATCGGAAAAATCTGAAATTTTTACCATAGATCAAGCATGTACCCAGAAACATTGTGTCAAAATTTCAAGCAATTCCGAGTAGTATAGGTTGACCTTTTAATAGAATTACTGTCCGACACTTTTAATTTTGAATGAAAAATTAACAAAAACGCCCAAGAAACGATGCTGCGAGGCCTGTTTTCCCAATTCTATTCCCATGATTTGATCTTAGAAAATCGTTTTCCATCAGATTAGGGTTTTAAAAATCGAAAAAGCGAATATTTTTGATTTCGGAACTGCCAATTTCGCAATTAATCCCATAATTCGAAAAAATTCCGAAAAATCAACAAAAATTCCAAAAATTTCGACAATGCAAAAACAATAATAATCATGCTAATTCATGCTTTGAATACATAAGGCTCTGATACCACTGTAGGGAAATACAGTTAAACATAATAACATGTGTGGAACAATCCCCAAAGCAAGGAAACATGTATAAAGCACAGATTAAGCAAACTTACATTCGAAGCGTATTTTCCACAATAATATGTCAACGAATACGAACAAAGAACTCCACTTGTCGTTCCTCTACTTGGTTCACCGACACGTTCAGATCCGTCTTGATAATCGTAGCTTAGACAATCATTCAAGAGTTTGTGCTTCTGGGAAGAACACATCCATGGAGGCTAGAGAGAATTAGGATTTCTCTCTCCTTCTTAGGGTTTGATGTGTAATCTGATTTTTTGCATTAGGTTATTGGAAAACGTGAGATGGATTAATATTATAACCCTTAGGTTATAATATCAACCGGCCAAGGCACATAGGCCATGCGCCAGCCAGCCCCGTCCGTGCAAGCCCACACGTGCACAGCCACACAGGCGCTGGGCCTTGGGCCGCGCTGTGTGCGCTGCTGCTGCTGTTCCTCGCATGCGCGCGCGCGCCCAGCCAAGGCTTTGGGCCTTGCGCGCTGGCTCGCTGCTACGCCCAGTGGGCCTTGCGCTTGCGCGCCTTGGCTCGTTGGGCTGGCAGCGTTGCCCCTTTTCGTATCCGCGATTAATATAGTTCCGATATATTATTTATCGAATCGTATACGACGAATCACTGTCGTACGATACGATTTATTCGTTTCGCCTAGCTTACGAATATTCGCGATACGATATACGATTCCGATGCAAGGTCGTATCGTATAATACGTTTTCCAACTAATTCCCAAAAAGCTATTAAATGAATTTCCGATTCATTTAATCCGGTGATCTGTTACGTGTCAATGGTGTGACCTTGTAGGTTCAGTCAAGAGTAAGTTGTGAGTTCAAATATGCATTAGAACTCACTGATCGGAAGCATTGCTCCAGCTAGCTGTTCCGATCACTTGATCTCACTGAATTAATTGTTCGCAATTAATCTGAACCATGGTATTAGACTTAATGCACCTTGGGTGAAGGACATATTTCCTTCATCGACGTCATCGGCAAAGTCACTCCAACAGGCACCGGGGGTCATGAATTCATACTGGTTGCAATTGATTATTTCACTAAGTGGGTCGAGGCCAGATCATTCGAAGTGTTGGATTCTAAGAAAGTGGCCCAATTCATACAATAAAACATCATATGCAGATACGACGTTTCTCACGAGTTCATTAGTGACCAGGGAACCCATTTCCAAGGAGAGTGTGAAGATCTATCCACCGAGTACAAAATTCAACATCACCGTTCTTCGCCTTATCGCCCGCAAACTAATGGGGAAGTCGAAGCAGCAAACAAGAATGTGAAAGCCATCATCATGAAAATGACAACCAATTACAAAGATTGGCCCCAAAAGTTACACTTTGCATTGTGGGGGTATCAAACTTCAATCCTCACTTCAACGGGCGCAACCCCATTTTCATTGGTCTATGGAATGGAAGCAGTACAACCTATTGAGCTAGAGATACCTTCTCTAAGGATAGTCCTCGAAAGCAAAATCCCCGAAGCTGCATGGGTACAAGCAAGATATGACGAGCTAGTCATGCTCGATAAGCGTCGGCTTCAAGCCGCTCACCATGTACAAGTCTATCAACGTCGATTGGCCAGACATTTCAACAAGAGGGTCAGAACCCGGAATATTAAGGAATGCGATCTTGTCCTGAAATCCCTTTGCAAGACCGTCATGGACCCAAGGGGAAAATTTAGACCCAACTGGGCAAGACCATACATTGTCAAGAAAATCCTCTCAGGGGGAGCAATCGAGCTAACAAATGTCGATGGGACAGAGTTCCGTTCTTTGACAGACCTCGATCTGCTCAAGAAGTTCTATGTCTAAGTTCTAGATTCAAAATTCAAAGTCAAATTCAAAAACTTATGTAAGCTAGAACTACGTTCGGCCTGATTCCTTAACGGGACACGTAGGCAACCTCATTCGGCGGCCCGACCACTTTAATACAAAAAATTCAAAGTTTCCTCAATTAAGGGCATCTTAAAAATAAAAAAAAATCAAAATTCAATTGTTGTTGTTGTTTTTATTCCAAAGGTGCAAATAAAAAGCAAAGCATGTTCAAGCGGGATTTAACACAATAAATTTTATTTGGCTCTAAAGCCTTCAAAGCTAATTCAAAGTACAAGGTTGGAATCAAATGAAGCAAAGTTCAAAGCCTTTTCACTTCCACTAAACACAATTCATAAACACATCTTCTAAACACATTCTTAAATACACTTCTTGCTAATACAACTTCAAACACATTAATCCTACAAAGATCTGGAGCTGGGCGACTATGCTCTTGAGTTTTGGCACCTTGAGTACTATCCTCTGGCTCTTTCCGCAATCATTCATCAATCTTCCCCTTGCCCAAGCGGCGGGAGAAAGAACTTTCTAGTCTTCCAAGACGAGAGGATGACGAACCTCCTTTGGACCCAAAACGGTCAAGCACCGGACGGGCCACACTCCCGTCACCTTCTTCATAATCAGTTGATGCAGGGCGTCTAGCTCTAGAACCTCGGGCTCCCGCTGTCCCTTTGGCTTGGACCTTTCATCCATACAATATACCCCGCAGACATAGTAACAGGCTCAGGTGGGAATTGAATATTCAAGAATGGTTTGACAACCCAATACCCGCCTCCAAACTTCAAGTCGATTAGCATTCAGTACAACCGGTTTCGTATGCTCCTCGGCATAGTCCGGGATTTCTTGCTTCAAGCCATATTGTCTCATCACTCGAGCAGGAGAGTAGAAGACTAACATTGTAAGGCTAGGAACCCTCAAAGCAATAGAGCCAGGTGCATGTGTCATAGCAACAATTCCCCACCAAGGAACTACCTAGCTGATACAAGATTTAACCCCCGAGAGCGCGTAGCGCCACTCATCCAATGAAAGCCGGCCATACATCATGAGCCGCACGGTGAATCCTTTCCTATTATTGCTTTCCATGTTCTCCGATGGTGCCACCAACATAAGTCTCTCCATAAGCCAGACCTTGGGGAGAATACAAGAAAAGCAATTCAAAAATCAACATTCAAAATACAAGTACAATTTCAATATACAAGAAAGCTCCAGATCCTTACTTGGAGTAATACCGGACTTCCCGACAGCATGGAAGAGGGGTTCGACTTCAGCATATCAAGGCCCAACAATGTTTCGCCAATTACAGGCGGCATTGGGTCTCTACCACTAGCAAACTGCTCCACAATCTCTATTAGGGAGGCATCGCCATTGCCAAATCGCTGCTTCTAAAAGAGGAAGCGAGCAAAGATACAAAAAATCAAGGCCCTCAAGCGGAAAACCTTGGGGACATCAAGCCCAGCAAAGTAAGTAACAAGGAGGTACAAATCAACCCCTTGACCATATACAACAACACTCAAAAGTGGGGGCTTCAAGCCCAAATACCTTTCGAAAGCCAAGAAAAAGTGTTCTTCAACACTAGGCATGCAAGGCTCTATCATAAGGGGCCACCCCAATATAACACTAAACTCTTCAGGGAGGGGACATACCTCGTTGTTTCCAAAGCGGAAAACATGGTGAATCGGATCCCAAGCCTCCAAAGCAGCAAGAATGAAATGCATGTCAAGTTTCACAAACCCGAAAGAGACGAGCACCTCAAGATGCATGCCATCAAGCTCCCTTTTCTCCAATTTGCATAGCGAACCAAGCCAAAAGTTCAAGGCGTTTTCAAATGATATAGCCATTTTCTTTCTTTTTTGTGAAGAAGTAGAATGCAAATCTGAGTAGGGAAGGATTGGTGCAAGAATGTGATCCAGAAAGCTCCCTATTTATACAAAAACCAGCACTTATGGTGGTACTTGAAAGGGCCACTTGCGCTCGGCACCATGGCCTTCTCCAGGCGCAGGGTGACAGGCTAAAGTCGTATCACCTAATAAAAAATAACCTAAGTCCACTAGCTAGGTAGCAAGGGAAGTCAGGATCGAATCCACAAGGAAACAGGCGTTCTTTCTACTATCAATTAATTAATCTAGACTATTGGGAACAAGAATTGGTTGGTGGTTTGTATGATAAAACTACGAACGATAATTAAACGAGTAAGAATCAATATATTAAGGAATCTAGGGCATATGTTCACCAACAAATAACAATCCAGGACAATGAACAATCACGATAACCAACAAAGTAATTAATTGGACTAGCATGCTCTCTCGAATCGATACTAATCATAGACTTAGAATTAACGGGCTCTCGCTACGTATTGACTCTAATTCCACCTATTGACACAAGCCTAAACATCAAATTGCGTCTCTCGAATCTTAACTTGATATTGCATAACTACCACAATTGAACCTGCGCATATCTAATCGCATAGTGAAATAAACCAATCAATAGGAATTAATTACAATGCCAACAATCACAATTTTTCAATATCCCTTCATATTATTCAAGGATCCCCAAACCCTAGAAAATAGCCTACTCAAGCATATTAACAATAAACAAAGCAATTAACATGATGGGAAACATGATTATAGCAAAACAAAGAATTGAAATAAAGAACAATACCTAATTGAAGAACAATGGAAATAGAAAGCTTGAATTTTTATTGAATTTAAAACTAAGTGTTTTGAACTAATTTAGAGAGAAAACAAAGCTAAGAGAAAATAAACTAAGGGGCTAATACTAAAATTAAGATGATCACTAAAATAATTGAAGCCTAGTATTTATAGTTTGCCCATAAAAATAAAAGAAAACCGGAAAGAAAAACCGCGCATAAGCCTGCTGGGTTGTCGTCGCCAGGTCGGGCAGCCTTCCGCCCGTCGGGCGACCAGCTAGAAATCCACCCGACGGGCGCAGGTCTGCCCGCCGGGCGGAGGGAGACATTCAGGAAATCATCGGCATGCGCCAGGTCGGGAAGCTCCCGCCCGTCGGGCAAATGTTCGCCCATCGGGCAGCCATTCGCCCGCCGGGCGCGCGTACGAGCTGCACGATCCTCTATCTTTAAAACGCCATATCTCCTTCGTTATTCGTCGGAATAAGGCGAGTGACCACTCGTTAGAAAGCTATTGAAGTCTAGAATCCAACCCAATTAGAATCACTTCATTTAGAGTTGTAGAACGTAAGTTATGATCAAAAGAGTAGAGGAGTGTCGGTTTTATAGTTCTTTCACTATCCGCTTTGCTCGAAAACTCTTCCAACTCAATGTGTGTGCTCTCGAAAGTACATAATCTCTTGTATTGATTCAAATGAGTAGGAAATGCACAAAAATATGCTAATTCCTACAATGTTGAACCTTAAACTATAAACACACTACAAGGAGCACATTAGTACTAAAAATCGCTCCGAAAAGCTCATTTGAGATCAAAAAGTACTAAGGGACGGGGGTAAAAACACTATAAAATATGACCATATCACAAGGCCTGCAACAAGGACGAGCTCAACGTCCCCTTTATGATTCCAAGTACGTACTCTTTATAGCTTTGTACAGCTAGTGCAGCCCCAATAATTCACGCTGAAGATTCCAAAAGCCGCAATAATTCAAGCAGTCCGAATCAGCACTCCAGGTCGATTTCGGGTTAATCTGTTCAAAATTCAAGCATTCCAGTTCTAGATCGGCGTCCTAAGTCGAGTCTGCATATGCATAAGTAAGAGTTGAATATACTTTGACTTGCGCTTTTTCTAACCAAAAAACCTCAATCAAAGTGGGGGCTTATAGTGGGTATGTACACCCGGAAAAATGAGAATTTTTTTTTCTAGAGTCTGCATGTGCATGAGCAAGAGTTGAATATACTTTGACTTGCGCTTTTTATAACCAAAAAACCTCAGTCAAAGTGGGGGCTTATAGTGGGTATGTACACCCGAAAAAATGGGCAATTTTTTTACATTTTGCATACATACATATAGCTACAAATTTCAAAACCACACACAACACATACGAAATTCAATTCAAACCCTGCAAAGACACATACAAAATTCAAACCATATAAAATCCAAGTTTCCGACCATACCAAATACAAATTGAAACCATAAAAAATCCAAAATTCCAAACCATAGAAAATTCAAGTACCAACCATACAAATACAAATCCAAATACAAGCTACAAAAATCCAAACAAAAATCCTCATACAAAAATCCAATCGAGGCAAGCTGGAACTCGCTACCATGCAGTATCAGTCAGAGTCATCATCAGCCGAAATGTCAATCACGGGCTCCTTGTTCCTACTCCGGCTCATGTACCACTCCAGATCCCGGTCTAGCTCCATCCCAAGGGTAACAGGCTCCGGCTCCGAAATGCGAAGGGTACCGGAAGGCCGCTGAGTTCCCTGCTGATAGGGAGGATACTGATAAGGCTGCGGAATCGTCATGAACCGGCGCTGCATCTCAAAATCACGGGCTTGGCGCATCCGGTCCACCTCATACCAATAACCCCAAGACTCTGCACTCCAAGGCTGAGAGCTACTCGTTCAGAAACAAGCACCCATACCTCCAACAGAATGCCTGGTAAGCTCAGCATATGTAAAGGGAACAACCTCCCTATCAACATCTGAATGCCTCTGACGAGCACCTGTACTAGGACCCGGACCCAGACCTAAGCTCTGCTTGGCCTGCTCTCTCGAAGTATCCATCGGGGAACTCCTGTCCACAGAATCCCTGCGACCTTGATGGCGCTCCTATACAAAATTCAAAATTCAAGAATCAAATATCCGTGTACAAGTTTTAAGAATATAAAACCTCACAGTCACATAATGCACCTTTTTATCCCGACCAGTAAGCATCTTGGTCAGATTGACGCAATGCCTCTTCAAGGAGTCAATCACCAGCATCCAGCGACGCACTCTCACTCGAGGCGCCTGCATACAAGATTCAAAATCAATTTCTAGATACAAGATTACAATCAATTTCAAGAAAATACAAGGGTACTTACAGCTGTATAATACTTTGCTACGGCATCGTACACCCTCCGATGTGGAGGAGAAGCGACCGGAACAATAACCTCCACATGCTCTCCGTTCGAGTCAACATAGCGGATGACCCTGTCAGCATATGGAATATCCTCTAGGTCGATCTCCTCCTCCTACAAGCACTCATACAATGATCCGATTATACAGGAATACAAGAATTCAAGAATACAACATTCAAATCCAAAAGCACACCGGCAGAACAAAGCGTACAGGTGGAGCGAGCCTCGCCAAAAGGCCATCATGACTGCCCCTCTTATACTCTCCCAAGGGAGACAAATGGACTCGCCTCCAGCCTCCATGGCATTCAAATAAAGATGGGAAACATCGTCAATCTTCGCCAACATGGTCTCCAGAGGATCCTTAGGTACAACCCTGCCTCTCGTACTATGTGTGAGGGGGTCGAAAAAGCACGAGGCTAATGCATGACCTCGTCCATCGTGGGCGTGACGTCGTCAGATCAAGTGTAGTTAGATTTCCTGTGAGTTTACACCCAATCGACTAGTAATATAGGACTCACCATTCAGTTTTTAACGACAATGAGAAAAACTGACAAAACCCGGTTATCGTGACATAAAGGGAGTGCAATTATGTTCGACCACGACGGCCATAGGTTCCCTTGTGATCCCTGGTGTGGGGATCGCTCAACGTACACCGGCAGGGCCGAGATTGAGAGTTCGGGGGACTGTAACTACCAAGAGGAGTGCTCATCGATAACTCCAGAGGCAGGTTATCCTTACTAGCTCAGCATAAATAATTGAAGGGACATGCGCTAAACTATTAAACTATGTTGAATTGATTTTAGCAATATGCAACACATAACACTAAATCGATCGTGATTATCTTATTTAGATTGATTTAAGGTGCCTAGCATGATAATTCAATTGTCCAAGGTATTATCTTATTAGGCGTGATAGACCAATCAAGTTAATAGTTCGACAATTTTATAAAAGGGTGATGAAAGCGATTAAACCATATGAAGGACACATTACAACGCACCCTTGAGAGGTGCGTTACGGTTCTCATAAAACTAACCACTTGGCTTTGCTATTTCTCCTTTTATTTAACGAACCTCGGGTTTCCAAGCAATGTTCCAGTATTTAGGCTTAATTCATCAGCTACATGGGGCAGGATGCGTTCTGTTCGACTTTTGGGTCGATTGCGACAGAACGCCAGATCAATTTCGTAGCGTGAGGCTAGGCATAAGGCTAAAGTCAATACTCAGGTTATGGAATTGTGTGTCCTCTTCACGTCGGTTTTGAGGCTGTATTTATAGGGAAAGAGTTCGTGGAAAGATAGATTTTTAGAATACGAATCCAAAAAGAATTTGGAGACGACACGGCCCTAGGAATTTTCAGCTCCCAGGGCTGGGAGCCGAAGATTTCGGCGCCCAGAACCAGGCGTTGAAAATGGGATCGGGGCCGAGATTTTTGTCAGATTTGGACTCTTAGAACGCGGAGATTTTGAGACTTATCCGAGTCTTTTAGTGCGTATTAACTTTATGACAGAATGCGTCTGGGCCCGTTACGAACTCTAGGTTCGTTAGGATTTTAATTAATACGTAACTCTTACTTTCGAATTATACCAGGAATAGAATTCCTTTTGCAAATTCTATCTCTTTGAGGATTTATGTTGGAGTGCAACACCTAATTCTGACAGGTTTCTATCTTTTATGACTTTGCCACTTTTAACAACTACCTTTTACGGCAGTTACTTTCTTTAGCACGTTTCCATAAATAGCAGCTTTGGCTGAAATGAAAGGGTGATTGAGATTCGTTATTTAATAGGAGATGTTTTGCCAAGTGGAGATTTATGTTCTCATCACCGAACCTTCCCTTTCGGGAATGGGGACAAAAGTAGGTGTCTACAGTTAGCCCCCACTTTGACTGAGTCTCGAGATGAGACGATGGTCAAAGTACTAGACGGAGTGCGTCATACAAGCCGTGGTGTATGTGACCTGTTTTGTGATGGTCTCACGAGCCCCTGAGTGATAACATTTGACTTAAGGGTCATCACTTGAAGTCTTAACATATTCCTCACGTGTCATTGGAATCTGTTAACCGATAGTATAGAAACTCCCTCACTTTGTCATTGGAAGTATCTAAAGATGTTTTCGAAATCAAAGCTATAAAGTGTAACTAGGCCTGGCCAAGCCCAATCACGAGGTAAAATGTTTTAAAAGATTTTCATTTTTAAGGTTAGCTAAACGAGAAAACCCTCTTGTTTTTATAGGACGTAAAACGAAGGAAAATCCAGCACATCGCTTTTTTTTTTGGGGAAAACGGAAAACCAATCCTTTGATTTTTGGAAAAGGAAACCAGAAAAAGTTATCGCTGCAGCGACTAAGGACCTGCGCGGTTAGTGACGCAGACCCCGCCCGCAGAATGTGGGCGAGCCTGTCCGCTGAGGGTGGTCGCCCCGTCCGATAGAAGTGGACGAATTTGTTTTGATGTTTTGAAAATAAGGACCTACGCGGTTTGTGACGTAGACCCCGCCGGCTGAAGATGGCGAGCCTGTTTTGTGTTTTTTAAGATTTCATTTTCGAAAACTGAGGACCTGCGCGGTTAGTGACGCAGACCCCGCCCGCTGAAGGTGGGAGAGCCTGTTTTGTTTTTGAAGAATTTATTTTCTTTTCGAGGGATGCTCGGATTTAGTTGCAACCTGAATGTGGGTTGACAACGTGCTTAGACGGACCATTGTCTCGTGGTCATCATCTTTCATGGTTTTGAGCTAGTCTTTACGGCTCAATTTTGCCACTACTTGGGTCCTTTATTAGGGGACTATGTATAAGTATCAACGGCAACCTTTGTCTTGAGGTCGTAATCTGGTTTTATCTTTTGAGATTATCCAAACACGGGACTTCGTACAGCATAGTCTGGGAATATTGTTTTAACTTTGCATACTCTCTTTTGAAATATATATTTTCTTTCAATCCCCCAAGCACTCGTGCTTGACGGTCATTTCTTATCAAAGAGGTTCCTTGGGGATACGCATTTTGTAATGTCCTTGGCCGTGTTTGGGATCATGCTCGTAAGTGCGAGTGATCTTTGAAGTGGTGTGCTACTCTTAACAAAGTCGTGAGGTGCGTCTTTCAGTAAAGAAATCGACAATTTTCGAGTCGAATGGATACGGTAGGGCCCTATAGAAATCAGGGCTTCTTTTGGGCCTGGGCTCATTTTCGGCGCCCAGGCCTGGGCGTTAGAAATATTTCACGCCCAAGTGGGGCGTTGAAAATATTGTTTGGGCTGGTCACAGTTGGCCTCTTGTTCGTTCGTTTATTTCACTTGGAAATTCTACGTATTCTCTTCTCTTTTGTTTTTTCTTTTTTTTTTTTGGAACGTAGAATTTTATTAGAAATCACAATGAGTTGAGTGATCGTGATGATTTCTTGAGAAGCCGTAGCCGATCGGTGGACTACGGTGTTTGTCGCTTTGGGGCGATTATTTAAAGGAACTGTCGCTCTTAAGGCGTGCAGCTATCGCAATAGTTGGGCGAGTCTATATGGCCCGAGGAACATACCTTGAGGCATAAGACTTTAATCTCTCTTGTTGTTATTTTGAACGTATATTTTTTTCTTTTGAACGCGTTCGTGAATGTTTGATACTTAGAATGATGATATGTATGTGCGAACGAGCGTTCATAGAATGGCTGTTGCGTGCGGTCCATTAATCAGTCCACTTGAATCAATTTTTTTTGAGCAATGACTGATGTTGAATAGTTTGCTTAGAAGCTTGATAGGGTTCAGGCCTATTTATGAAGTGGGCTCAAGCATCGTGCCCTTTTGATTGTTCAAACATTTTCTTTGAGACTCTTTTTTTTTTTTTGCAATGGTCGTTTCGTAGCTTGGAGTCCCCAAGCATGCATGTTGTGATGCTTCCTTTTGGCGTACGATTTTTGTAGGTTCTTTCGAAAAAGATGCCTTGGGGTTCCGCTCGTGTAGGTGCGAGCTATCCCTTCCGTGGTAGGTAATGTTTTGCTACCTTTAATCCTTAATGTAGAAGTCGTGTGGCTTGCATTTTGAATTTGGGCGATAAGTAGTCTTTGCCTCATGCTCTTGGTCGTGCCCGCATTAGTGCAATATGCCTTACTCTTTTTTTAGACTTGTACCGTGGGATGGTTGAACTTATGGTGCGACGTAGGCTTGTGTGGCCTAATATAGATGTTTTTTTTTTTTATCCTTGATTTTTCTTTCGCCTTTGCTTTGGAACGACGTAGACTGTGTAACGGGCGCTTGTAGGGCGAGCGTTATGTGCAGTAGTTTGATCGGAGTTTTGGTGACTCGCGATTTTCAGGTACCCTTGTTAGTGGGGTGACTTTATATATTCTAAGTAGCGCTTAGAATTTGGGAGGGGTTGTAGCCATTCTAAAGTTCGTTTTACATGATCAAACCTTAGGATTGTGCCCCTATGACGTGGGTGTAGCATTAGCGTCGAGAATTTGCGATAAAATCGTCATTTCGATCATTTTTAGAGTGTTTTTCTCAGGCCCCCAATTGTAGCTACGGGATTGGCTTGGTGCTATAATTCTTGGCACACGTTTTTATGCATTCATGGTGACATGGATCATGAATAGTTTGAACCAGACTCGTTTAGTGCGAGGTACGTTCGAGTAGTGATTTGCTACTTCTCTTGTAAATGTCGTATTGTGCGACATTGCCATGGTCAAGGTAGTCACATGTTGAAGTGTTCCTTGACCAAAAGCTAGGTGCCTTTCTTTACCCATAATCATTTTTAGAAATCTTTTTGACTCACTTGCAACATCGAGATAAACGCATACTTAGCTTAAACCAACGACACTTTATTATGTTCGAAGAAGTCTTTGAAAATTATTTGAAATCCGAGTCCTACTGTGTACAATCCGAGGTGTCCTAAGTAAGTTGACTTATAGAAGGGTTCGTACAGGATTACATGAGTGAATCAAAATACTTTTACGATTTTCAGAATACTGTCTAAGGATTTGCTAGAAGCCAGGGTGCAGGCGTCAAGATACTATTTGTGCCCGTGTGGCACATGCTTTAGGCTTTTAGGGCCATCATTTCCAGAATTGCGGGAATATAAACCGCTTTCAAATTGACTTAGATTTACTTGGTGTATGTCTGTACAAAAGGTCAAGGTATACTTAGTTCTTTCCCTAGTTCTTTCATTTCAACTTTTAGCCCCCAGTTGCTATTATGTCTTCTCATTAATGATGCTTTCAGATTTCGATTCTAGATGCCCGTGTCATATGTCCGAGTAGGGTAAGCCTTGGTTAAGTGCCAAGTCCTATTAACAATGTCTGATTTTTTCAAAGGGGATTCGCAAGCATTTGAATTACCATGAATGGGTGCCCTGAGTTCGAAAGAACGATGGGGCGATGCCGTAGAACAATCCTCTTTATTGCAAGCTTACTACCTTTACTACTTGTTGGCGATTATGACTGTGCCTAGTGGTGAAAGAAGATCTTTAGGTGAGTTGGTGTGCTTTAGGGAGGGTCAAGTCGAGTACTTTAGAGGTCATGGACGCTCGCGCTAGCCCCCATTCAATTGAGGCAAAGCGATCTTTTGAGTATTGGCTAAGTGCCTAGGAGTAAGAGTGCTCCTTCTGGCAAGGGTACATGCCCTTATTTTTTTTCGATGTGTGCTCATTTTGGCATCTTGATGACTTGGATTCTTCCTTTGACTTAAATTTTTGTTTCGATTTGGATTGCAAGTAATTAAATTTCAATAAGGGACTCTATTTTTTATTCTTGTTATTCTATAGGTTTTAACATTTTTGCAAATTGGTTGGACCGGATCATGGATTGCCTATGTATCCGCCTTAAATAGATTTAATTTGGAATCAGGTCTTGCGTAGTTCTTAGCCAGAAAATGGTTTCTTAGAATGCCGATTTTAAACAAGTACGTTCGAGTGGAATCGTAATGTTTGAAATAGGGTGAAATAAACAAACGAAAATTTTGAAGCGCGCGTATTTTGCGTATTTTATATGATCTTCTACCCCCAAGTGTTCGTTATTCTTCCGCATGTATATAGGAAAATATACGAACACTTTTAGGAATTGGGAGTGATAAGCAAGAACGGCGCCCAGTGCTGGGCGTTATTATTTTTGGCGCCCAGGCCTGGGCGTTGAAAACGTGTTTTGGGCAGCCTTTTTGCGCTGCTCCTTTTCGTTTTGTGCCAAATATTTGCGAATCTTTTTTTGTGCGCTAAATGCTTCTTCTTTTTTTTTGACGAACTTTAAAGGTGCTTTGCAAAGTTTTTTTTTATTATTTTTAATTTTTTACGTTAAGCGTAGAATGTACTTTTCATTTGTCCTTTTTTTTATTTGTGACTCAAGACGGCTTGAAAGATGGGTTGAATGAGATAGGATAATTGGTATAGATATTAGTCAAGCATGAGGATTGGAAAGGGTAAAAGATCGTAGAACTTTATGTAGTTTTTGTGGTATGATTTGGATTGGTTGACTGAATTCTTTTCCTTCGTTTTACTTGGGTAAATTTCGCACTTTGGGAGGTACGGGCTAAGTATTTCATGGCTCGCTATTTTCGCTCTCCCTTTTCTCTTTCTCTTTTTTTCTTTTTTTGCTTGGGATTTCTCCCCCTTTTTATTTGTGCTAAAAGGTAGATGGTTGTGGTCTTTGAGTCATGAGGCGAGACTGAGTGAGCCTCGTTTTGTAGGCCTATAGTGGACCTTTAATTTTAGTAGGCCTAGGCTGGACCTTTTAAATTGTCTTACTTTGCAAGCGTATTTAGTCGTTTCTTAAAATGTGCAAATAGCGTAGATTCAAAATATTGTTTTTACTTTATTGAAATTGAACGAAAGAATTACATCGAAAATAATTTTTTTTTGCTTCTTTTCAGATTCCAGTTTCCGGGATTTAATTGGAAGTTGTGATTTAGACTCGAACTTTCATTAATTTTTCTGGTTATAACCCGTGTATGAATACAAGGAGGTGGCCTAGACTCAAAATAATGACGTGGCGTAAGCCTATAATACTTGACCAAGCGACTCTCAGACTTAGGCTAATTGGACCATAACTTTCGTTGGTTGACACTTTAGATTTTAACCCTTGGGTGTTCATTTGTCATGCGCCATTTTGCTTAATGTTGGCTAGGTAGTTAGTTGGGGAGATCGAATTATCATTTTTGCAAGACTAGAATCATTAGTGCGGCTTCCCTCTTAGTGTGTATTGCTTTACCCCGATGGTAGCCTTATGCCGATTTGGGTATTTTCATGGTTCGTCATGTTGCATTCATGGAAAATCTTTTGGTCCGTACTTAGGAGTATTTCAAGGAGCGAGTGGCTCGAGAGGAATATGATAGTCGTGACCCAATGTGATCATAAGCCTTGAGGCCATTAATTTTTTTTGCCAATGGTATTGACACCTTAGGTTCACTTTGGGGGTCGTGCGACTATGGGGGAATGATTTTCAAAATGTGACTATTTCCATTTTGCAAATACTTGAATTACATAATATATTCTTTATATTGGTGAGAGAGAGTATTGAGGCCGTAGATTCTTAGCAAGGAATGACAATTACATATGGGTGCTTATTGATTTCTTTTAAATGTTAGGAAGGGAGACTCAATATGGTTTAACCTTTTAACTTGCAGAACGACACCAAGCATTAGGACCGATTCTATGTATAAGACAACTAAGACTTAGGATTTAGATTGTACTTTGGCATAGCCTAGTCTAGCCTCGGATTTATTTATTTTTTATTCGAACATTATTTTTCCTTGAAAACTTTATTTGAACATCATTTTTTGAATACTTTGCCCATGTGACATTCAAGGTCATTTAATCAGCATGCTTGGTTTTGGTGCCGAACATTGTCGTCATAGGAGGCCTAATGACGACACAAGGAGTTGTTTATTTTATAAGTCGTTCTTAGAATCGAGTGCCTTTTTCCATACGTCCTCGTAGCAACTTTGTTACGAATTTTTTCATTGCTATGTATATTTGTGCACGGGTATCGAGGCTACTGTGCCTGACCAAAAGGCTAGGCAGCAACTTCAGCGCCCGACAGGGGCGTTGAAAATAATTGGCGCCCAGCCAGGGGCGTTGAAAATGCGTCCCTGACTGGTACTCGTATTCTGTTCGTCTATCCTTTTTTCCTACGACTTAATTTTGTGTGCTTGCCTAATAACGTCCTTTACGCGTTGTGCAGCGTTGTGGGATCCGTTACAGGCCGTCCTAGGCGTCGCTTATTTTTGTGGCGATCGCCCGGGGTTGCGGAACACGTATTTTGGTATAACTCTTTGGCCAATAAGTGTTTATGAATGTTCGGGCGATTTCTAGGGTCGTTGGTTTTCCGGTATTATTTGTCGCACACAATCACAACACAATCACATAATTCGCTACACATAACTAGCATTACAACGTGAAGCAAAAAATAATATGTCATGTAGTGTATGATAGGCTTCTATGGGTAATATTTGCGCCTGGCTTGGTACCGCTGCTATCGTAGATCCAACACGTGCCCCGGTCGAGGTAGTGCATTCAACAGACGAATTTCGTCCCAAGAGGCCAATCACGATGTAAGCCAAGGGGGCATGCACCAATGAGAGGGACCTACACTAGTAGAAAAAACCCTTATTGCAGCCGGCTTTTAGACCCCTGTTGCAGCGTACATCGTATGCTGCAACTGCGGGGCCTGCAACAAGTCTGAACTTGTTGCAGCGTACAATGTTCGCTGCAAAAAGTACTTTTTTGCAGCGTACATATGCATGTACGCTGCAACAAGTGTCAAAATTTTGGCAAAAATAGTGACTTGTTGCAGCGTACAAAGAAGTGTACGCTGCAAAAAACTCCACTTGTTGCAGGGTACATCTATTTGTACGCTGCAACAAGTCTGAAAATTTGCAAAAATTTACACCCTTGTTGCAGCGTACACATATATATGTACGCTGCAACAAACAATTTTGGCGGGAAAATTCTAATTTTGTTGAGGGACTTTGCACCAAATATAGAAACCTGTCATAACAATAATAGAATATCGCAACCTGTATAACAAATATGTAAACAATAACTGTAGTTTTGTATATATTCCAAAATCAAAGTGCATGTACTGATACATTTAAATATATGTACGTTCCAATTTCAACGTACGCATACATTTTAATACAAAATATTGATCTATAACATCTAAGCCAACTCGATCAAACGCGCTCAGGCCAATAATAAATACTTGCTGGTAAAAAACTTAGCCCATTGCTCACGAACCACATCAATTTCCTCACTAGCATAAGGCGCATTCCTCGTAGTGTAGACCTTCAAAAACAAAAATTTGATGGGAGCATTAGATTAAATGTCATTTTAGTCTAAATATGAAATATAACGACCCAATGATCCTTAAATGTGCATAAATAGATTGAAATGAGTATTTGAAAACTTTAAAAATAAGCATATTAAACATGTAATAAGTTTGAAATAAGTCATTAGGTTCTTTAGTTCACAGTTGGGAACGAAAATGTCATTTTAATCTAAATATGACCTATAACGACCCAATGAGCCATTAATGTGCTTAAATAGATTGAAAAGAGTCTTGGAAAGTTAAAACTAAGCATATTAATCATGTAAAGGGTTTAAAATGAGTCTTTAGGTTCTTTAGTTCAAGGTTAGGAGCGAAAATGTCTCATTTTAGCCTAAATATGACCTATAACGACCAAACAAGTCTCAAATGTGCATAATAGATAGGATTGAGTCTTGAAAAGTTAAAAATAATCATATGAATAAGTTTGAAATTAGTTTTTAAGTTCGTTAGATCAAAGTTGGGAGCGAAAATGTCATTTTAACCTAAATATGACCTATAACGGCCAAAGAAGTCTCGAATGTGCATAAATAGATTGGATTAAGTCTTGTAAAGTTAAAACTAATCATATAAAACATTTAATATGTTTAAAATGAGTCCTAAGGTTCTTTGTTTCATATTTGGGAGCAAAAAAGCCTCATTTTAGCCTAATATGACCTATAACGACCAAACAAGCCTTAAATTTGCATAAGTAGATTGGAATGAGTGTTAGAAAGTTAAAAGTATTCATATTAAACATGTAATAAGTATAAAATGAGTCCTTAGGTTCTTTAGTTCAAAGTTGGGAGGGAAAATACTTCATTTTAGCCTTAATATAACCTATAACAACCCAATAAGCCTTAAATGTGAATAAATAGATTGAAATGAGTCTTAGAAATTTAAAACTATGCATATTAATCATGTAAAAGGTTTCAAATAAGTAATTAGATTCTTTAGTTCAATCTTAGGAGTGAAAATGTCGCATTTTACCCTAAATATTACCTATAACGACCAAACAAGTCCCAAATGTGCATAATAGATCGGATTGAGTCTTGAAAAGTTAAAAATAATCATATGAATCATGTAATAAGTTTGAAATTAGTTTTTAAGTTCGTTAGATCAAAGTTGGGAGCGAAAATGTCATTTTAGCCTAAATATGACCTATAACGGCCAAAGAAGTCTCGAATGTGCATAAATAGATTGGATTAAGTCTTGGAAAGTTAAAACTAATCATATAAAACATTTAATATGTTTAAAATGAGTCCTAAGGTTCTTTGTTTCATATTTGGGAGCAAAAAAGCCTCATTTTAGCCTAATATGTCCTATAACGACCAAACAAGCCTTAAATTTGCATAAGTAGATTGGAATGAGTGTTAGAAAGTTAAAACTATTCATATTAAACATGTAATAAGTATAAAATGAGTCCTTAGGTTCTTTAGTTCAAAGTTGGGAGCGAAAATACTTCATTTTAGCCTTAATATGACCTATAACGACCCAATAAGCCTTAAATGTGAATAAATAGATTGAAAGAGTCTTAAAAGTTAAAACTATGCATATTAATGATGTAAAAGGTTTCAAATAAGTCATTAGATTCTTTAGTTCAATCTTAGGAGTGAAAATGTCGCATTTTAGCCTAAATATGACCTATAACGACCAAACAAGTCCCAAATGTGCATAATAGATCGGATTGAGTCTTGAAAAGTTAAAAATAATCATATGAATCATGTAATAAGTTTGAAATTAGTTTTTAAGTTCGTTAGATCAAAGTTGGGAGCGAAAATGTCATTTTAGCCTAAATATGACCTATAACGGCCAAAGAAGTCATGAATGTGCATAAATAGATTGGATTAAGTCTTTTAAAGTTAAAACTAATCATATAAAACATTTAATATGTTTAAAATGAGTTCTAAGGTTCTTTATTTCATATTTGGGAGCAAAAAAGCCTCATTTTAGCCTAATATGACCTATAACGACCAAACAAGCCTTAAATTTGCATAAGTAGATTGGAATGAGTGTTAGAAAGTTAAAACTATTCATAATAAACATGTAATAAGTATAAAATGAGTCCTTAGGTTCTTTAGTTCAAAGTTGGGAGGGAAAATGCTTC